>NW_010138311.1:49862-108776 GCF_000699245.1 Pterocles gutturalis
TAATTGAGTCATGGGGTTTAAAAGCAAATTTTACTGGTTGATCTGTATGTATGGGTGGCTGGCAGACTTCATCAGCAGTGGGGAGATGGAAAGTCTACAGGACAGCTTTCTTACTGACAAAATTGCTCTCTGGACAAGGAGTTATCTGGCCGTGTTGTAGGTGGAGTTGTGGAGGGCAAGGATTATCTCCCTGATATAAAGATTATTGGTTCTCTGGGTTTTGTTATGAAATGCTCTGACTGCTAGCAGTGAAAAGTGTTCTTCCCCCAGTCTTCCCTGAGATTGGTGCTCCTCATGTGAACTCATTACATGGGGGCTCAACAATGATTTGGTAGCACTATTTGTGAGTCTAATAGCAGCTCTTACAGAACAGCCTTTTCAACAGGCCAATAGAAATCTGCAAATTGCTCATACTGTTTGGAGCTGATATGTCAGAATTTACATTGAAATCTGAAGGCAGCTTTGAGGGTGGAGAGTAGAGAGAAAGGGGGTTTGGCCATTACATGTCAGCTGGTGGAGAAATGGTCGTCGACAGTATCGCACATTCCTGAGAAAAGCAGACTTTGAACCAAGTAGTTGCAGATAAAAATGGAGATAAATCAGGAAATCCTTCTTCTTTCTAATTTTGCTCTTTTATGCCATAACTGTAAAAAAACAAAACAAAAAAAAAAAACCCCAAGAAACTCCAAAATCAACAGAAAACCAAACAAACAAAAAAAACCCCATGCTTCTAAACTGCATTCATTGGCTGCATACTTCCCAACTTACTCAGAGCTTACTCTGTTAATTTCACGTATGATATCATCAGTCACATAAAACTGTTAAAAATCTGCTTTACAGGGTTTTCTCAAGGAGAACATATCTACAGTTGAGGTTTTAAAGAATATTCCAACTCTAGTAATACCACATATACGGAAGTCTCTAAAATTTGGGTTTTCATCTTTACATTTTGGTTTGCTCCAAATTCTTGAAGGACTTAACTGAAGAGCTGGGGAAATACCTAGATAAATGGATTTACTCTGGGTATGATTTTTCCCTCTAAAACACAAAATCACAGCTTTTGTGATTTATGCCAGGTTTGGTAATTTCTCAGCTGTATGGCAACTGTATTAGATAATAGCCTAAAATTTATCTTGAAAATTGATTATGTTATCATATAGTATGAAAGCAACTGAAATCTGCTGGGGACCAATAAAGCCAAACTGATCTATGAGATGAAATGCAGAAGCCAATGGCTGTTGGGATTAGTGAAGACTATAGAGCAATTCAAAGTCGCACTACAGAATAACTTTTGACTTCTATTTTTTGACACAAAATAAAAGGCTGTCTTGTCACCATCTCTAGGGTAATTTTTTGGGGCTTCTGACTGAAATATCCCCATGTTTGTGTGTGATCAGACAGCTAAGCTGGACAATGTCCTTCTCTGACACTTCTGTCAAAATTGTGTCCCCTCTACAGTGATTAGAGAAATACTTTATAAACGTCCTCTGGCTGGACCTCTGCTGTATTAGTTGGAAGCTCACCTGAAGCTGCTGTGTAGGATTAAGCAGATGAGTTGTGGACCCCTGGGGAAAAGCCGATCAGTCAACATCACCATTGTTGTGAAGCTCATATACAACACAAAAGATGCAACCCTTCACCAGGAAAATGTCAAGTGCATATCATCTGCCACTAGAAGTAAGTTTCAGTTTAAATACAGTTTTTCTTTGTCCATCAGGTCTGTCAGTGGTATTCTTGCAAAGTGTCAGCAGGAGTGCATTAAGGGAGCAAAAATAAGTATAGATCAGCTTGGCTTTATCAGAATTTCACTCTTAGTCTTTCTTACCTAGGAAGGTAAGAAAGTGCTGTGCTGAGGTAAGAAATGCACAGCACTTGTCTCTTACACAATGGAATATATAAATGGGGTAGTGTTGCAAGTAGTGATTATTTTCTTAGTACGTATTGGGGTTTTAACAGTAAATAAATGCTTCCTAGTTTATTATGGTTAATATTCAAGTGTGTAATAAACACTTGGTCAAAGGCTGTCAGTTTTTGAGGATATATGTGGTTCCTAAAGACCATAGCAATTCCAAAACTGTGAGGACTCTGTCCTTGCTGTTAGCTGTTTAAAACATGATTTATATTTCTTATTAGCTCCTGCAGAAAGTGTATAAGGCTTTATGAACAGGAAATGTTCCTCTCTGTGCTAGATTGCTGCTCAGGTACCATGCTGTTAGTGAATATTGAAAACTGCTATTGTGACTATTACTGCAGCTATCTTCTTCACAATTTATTTTACGGACTTCATTATGTCACACACTTCAGTAGCATAACACAAGTCAGAACACTCAGCAAGGATTACTGTGTGCCTAACACTGCGACACAGAGACAAATGGCATCGCCATCTAGAATAACCAGTAGCTTAAAAATGCAATTCATCCACCCAGAGCAAAGCTCTGAATCTAAGTGGATATCTGATCCAGTTGTTGGAGTATCTCTAACTAGGATGTCTGTACTCAGGACCATTTCATAGCAGTCTGCATCTGAGCTCTGTAGCAGTTTGCTGTGTGCATCTTGCAAGTGCACGATTTATGGAAATGGTGATCACTGAAGGTCTGCCTCTTATGTAGTTTCCAAACTTATCATTATGTCATTTTTAAAATACATATATATTATCTTCTGTTATGTTAACTTAGAAAGACTGTAATTCTATATTGCAGCAATAAACAGCTCAAGCACAGGCCATTGAGTCTAGCTAGGTAAATAATACACAAATAAATTATCTTTTGACAGACTTCTTGTTGGCATTGTACTTGGCCCCAAGACCGTGCTGATAGCATGTACTGTTTTCTCCTTTGCTTGGTGCATCCTAACAGTGCAGGAGGAGGACTTTGCACTACTTACTGTAAAGCATTTTAGTCTTAGCTGGGGGGGAAGGGAGGAGAAAAATGTTCACATATGAAACTAGGAATATAATAAACCCTGATGTAAATCACTGCCATGCATGGCATGATGGTCCTTATGGGTCCCTTCCAACTTGAGATATTCTATGATTGTGTGTGACTGCATGTTCAGTACTTCAACAGGACTGCTCAAATCAGGACAGTAACATTCTGTCCTTCCTGAACTGAAGAAAAAGTCGGAAAGTCAGAAAATATATGTAAAAGCAAAAGATCAGAAAGAAGATAGAAAACTGTCCTCTTCTACCTGTTTAGAGCCACGTCAAACTGAATCCATGGAAGAGGAGAAGGCAGAAACTGCATTTTCTGGATTGCCACAATGGTTTGTGGTTAGAAAGATGGTCTGTGCTAGTGTTGGGCTTATGAAGTGTTGGGTGAGGTTTGTCTACCTGCCAGGCTGCTGATTTCCAGCATGGAGCTGGAAAGGAGTCTGCATCAGACTTCCTGGGCTTTTCTGGGACAAACTGTTCTCCTGCCAACTGTGACTCACCTGTTTGTTTAGGGCTCAAACCATCCCTGCTTATCAGCATTAGTTAGTGCCCACTGTAATGAGGTGGTCTCCCACCTGCCCACATTCTCGAGACAGTGGAGTAGTAGATATGCAACCTAGACCTGTGAAGGATGTGTCTCTTCCCTGGGAAAGCTCTGGAGGCAGCAATTACTCCTGGACTCTCAGGTGTGGGACTTCGATAGATATTGCCACTAATTCTGGGTATGAAAGCTGGGATATTTTCCCTGATGGTGGGGAGGAGAACTTTGTTCTTTTTGTTGTTGCTTTTCCCCATTGGAAAATTATAACTTTTTCAGAAATTTTGAAAAAAAAATGGGTAATTGACTTTTTGCTTTCTTTAAAAGTCCCATGGTTTTGAAGGAGGGAGAAATACTCTCTCTCATTTTTAAAAAAACGGAAAAATGCTCTTTTTCTGTAACTGGAAGCTGCTAAATTCCAAAATATCAATGGAGCTCTGGGCTTTTAACGCAACATTGTCAGAAAAATAAAAGGTGTTTTAATAAATATTTTACAACTTTTTAGTAAAATATTTATTTTGGAAAATGAGTTTCCCTCCATAAAAGGAGAGGAGAGAGAAGATGAGAGGATGAATGAAGCTGGTTCTTGTTGTCTTTAGTTGTCACTGATGTCTTGTTTGCAGACGTTTCTGTGCTGGTTTAGGTTGCTACCCACCATCACTCAGGGAAATGCTTTTCACAGGGATTTTTCTAGCACTTGGTAGCTTTGGTTTGATATTCTAGAAGAAATGACTTTTCTTCACAGCAAAGAGAAGCCTGCAGCTGGCGATCTTCTGCATAAAAAGCAGTCTGTCCTTGTACGGCCTCCAGGTGGTTTGCTTTCAGGAGCAAATAATGGTTAAATATTGGTGGCAGTTCGCAGCTGCCACAAAGCCCTTAATTTTCCATCACCATAAGATCTTTAACCAATCATCAGCCAACTGATATTCAGCAATACATGTTTATCTTCTCAGTTACAGCCCAGTGACACGTCTGTGGTTAAATTCTGTACATAAATTTTTTCTATGTGTTGACAAATTCAATTCATGTAATGTTAGTACTGATCAGTAGCCCTATTTGTTCTGTGACAAATTGGAAGGGAAATGGCTGTGTGTGCTTCTTCACTTCCCCCTCATCCTTGCAATCATTGTATTACTTTGCAGCTCTTCAGTTGTCGCTCAGTTATGCTAGAAGTTAAACAGTTAGATCTGCTAAATGGGAAACTTGTCTTTGTTGGGCAACAGATTAAGGTCAGCAGCAGTATGTCTGATTTAACCTTTTTATTACGTACTTGTTGGTCAACAGGAGAAAGTCAACCAATAACTAATGCCCTGAAGTTCTCACAGCCCACTGGGGAACTGGCCTTAATTTCAAGCCTTTTCCAAGGGGTTGGACTAAATGCTGGAGTTACTGATTGCATGCCAGGGGAGTGGCATTGTTTCTGTTTTTCAGGACATCTTATTGGAAGATGCGCTGAGAACAGCACTGTGCTCCAAGCCTATGAACACGTGTTCCTGGCCACCCTCGGCTCTCCTGGGGAATCTACTAAGTATTTAGGTTTTTGGGAAGAGGGCTAGGAAAGACTGGAAGGGACATCCCTTTCACAGCTCCCTGCCTTCAGAGGAAGAGATCTGACATTGTGTTCCCTGTTTACAGCACTCGCCTAATACAACACCCTACTTAAGTCTCCTCCTTTTCCATTTGTCATTTCCCCAGATTTGCATACCTGAATAAGTTTGTCTCCAACTAAAGTGCATCTGAGGTGCCTGTGTGTGGTTTTCAAACCCCAGGGACTAAGGAATCCCAGACTCCATATAAGAGTGACATAGGACTTTTCTAGGCATGGTTTTGTGCCTTCCCATTTGAAGATTCTAGGCATGGTTTTGTGCCTTCCTATTTGAAGAATGATACTACCCAGTTTTAGATATGGATTTTCAATTAATTATTATGGTCTGGAATCACAGCTGCATTTGGGACAAAGTTGGAATGTATTTACTGAAAATGAAATGTACTTTTAACTGAAAATGATTTGGCAAATGCCAAAGACAAGCAGCATGTCAAGACTGCTGCATTTTTGTTGCGTTTTGGTTTATGTTTGTTGGTTAAAGTATGTCCTTATTCGGCCTGCTTGCACAATGCAGTCCTGCTGTATGCCATGCCTGTAAAGGAAATGCTAAATTATGGGGCTATGTCTGTAAAAAAAAAAAAAAAATAAAGGATGGAAAGGACATCTGAGATCAAAGAGCACTTACTGCAAATCTAAAACGGCAATAAAATCTGTTTGTATGGTAAGCATTCAATATTTTTACTGTTTCTATACAATGGGAGTTAACCAACACGCTGCTTCCCATCATCAGGGCTGGTTGCAGGACTTGTGAGCGTATACCAGGTATAGGAGTATTTTGAGGTGGTAGCTAAATGTACTGTGTTGACTGTCACTAAATGAGGTTGAGATCAGTACCTCCAAATCGGATCCAGGCAGTTCTGACAAAATGACCTGGTTACCTTAGACACTGGCAGCACCGTCTGAGTCCAGGTAACACCACACCTCGCAGACCCCCCAGGCACTGATCAAACCAGTTTCACAGTTGCTTTCTGCTGCCACAATGGTGTGAAGGTGCTGAAGTGCTGCCAAAGATTACATGACGGTGAAGCAAGCTGACAGTGTGCTGCTGTGCTGATCGTGTTGTGCTGCTATAACACCTTCCTGCACTCCCCTGTACCTAGAAATTATTAATAAAATAAAATCTTACTCCTGATGTTTTTATAAACTCTAAGATGTTAAGAAATGCCAATAACTGGGCAGTCTCCTGGTAAATTATGCCCAACCTTTAGGTGACAATTACAAATAAGTGAGGATCTTATTTCACTCTTGGGATGGAATACTGAGCATGCATATATGCTCAGGTTACAGTGCCCTGGGCATAGTGTTGCTTTTAATATCTGACCATAAATGGAGAGCTGCAATGGCAGAACTATAGCAAAGGATTGTCATCCTGTTGTTGAACAGGCATAATGCCTAATCTGGTTTTCCCTTGTGGTTAACTGAACCAGTTTGCTCTTGTATTGTGGTCAGTTCTGGTTGTTGGAGTGTAAAGTTTGCTTTTTCTAGAGCCTCTCCTCACCACTGTTCCATTTTTCCTTCTCCCTGTCTCTTTTTGATCTAACTTAGGCTAAAGGAATAAAATTTAAAGTTATTCCTAAGACAAACTTCTACAGCATTCTGTTGGCATTGCTCTATCCTTCCTGGCATTTGAGTTTCCTGCTTGTTCTTTTTATTCTGTTTGTACAGCCAAATCAGGTCTGCGTCTGTTCTTAGGTACCATTTGGCTGGATTTAGGCACTAGCACCGAGATTAGCCTGTGTCCTGAGTCACTGGCAGATGTCTGAAGGTAGATGGGGCGAGGCCAGGTAGCCACAGCAGAACCACAATACTGTGTAGGTTGGTGGGAACCAGGATCCCCTGCAGGAGGGACAGTTTGCTGGATGGAGGAGAGAGCTAGCAAGGATTTCTGAAGCCAGTGTTGCCAGATTGTTATATTGCGTGTTTTGAACTACCTTTTCATACCGTCCTTTTTGGAAGTGCTTATGTACATCCTGAAGGGGCTATATTTACTGTATTTGCATTGAAATATAGAATGTCTGAGTGAGTATAGACAGAGTAATGTATCTGTCTGCTTACTAAAGGTGTCACCTGTCATCTTTGGAGGCTTGTATGGACTTGAAAATTTTGATAAATGTTCTACAAGGTTATAGAATTTACTTAAGCTTACTAGGAATTCCTTTATTGGATTTCTAATGCTAGGTGGAGATCCTATCACTGATTGTAAACTCTATTACCAAAAAAACTAACCTCCAAGTCCTCCCTACTTCCACCATGCCCAAAATTTCAAGCAGCTCAGCAAAGTTCCTTGGCAGTTGTATCTCTGTTTCAGCAGCTGTGGTCACTCTTTCTCTGTAGTGTATCTAAAGCACTGACATACCATCTTGCCCTTTGCATATTTGAAAGACAGTTTCTCCTTATGTGATATTCTTATTTGTGTAAGTTCAGGCACTAATTCCTACTGGTTCCCTGCTTGCAAGGAGTCCTCAGCCTGGTTGTACCTGGTTATACCTTTCATCTGACAGGTGTCAAAAGTGTTTTGTAGACTGTGTGAAATGTGCAGGAGTTGTTTGTTCACCACTCAAATGCAGCTGTTGTACAGAAGGGAAATAGTAGCTGCTGAATAGCCCTGGAGTTGTTTGTTCACCGCTCAAATGCAGCTGTTGTAGAGAAGGGAAATAGTAGCTGCTGAATAGCCCAGAACAATGTTCCGTGGTTTAGAGCAGGAAATGAAGATGATTAATATCCAGTAGAAACGAGATGTCGCGTCAATTAGGCAAATAGTAAGCTAGTCCACAACAATGTTCAGTGGTTTAGAGCATGAAATGAAGAAGATTAATATCCAGTAGAAATGAGATGTCACGTCAATTAGGCAAATAGTAAGCTAGTCCTCTTTTTTTTTTTTTTTTGTTTTTTTTTTTTTTTTTTAATACAGACCGTGGCTGCTTCAGGTGTCACAGGTGACAGAGTGCCTTCTGTTTAGTTTTCTGTATCTGTGGTCAATACTCTCCCTACTAATTTCAAAAGTTTATCTAGTCTTTTCTTGAAGCAAAATAGGTCACATTCATCTTGCTACATATAAAAAGCCTCAAAATAAGCTAAAAAAGATGAAACCTATAAAAGTGCCTCATCCTTTGCAGTTGTGCTTACTAAAAAGTACAAATCCCCGATCTAATCTCCCTGCAACCCCTTATTTCAGGGCATTGCATTTTATTCCTTTCAGTATTTTATTATATAATAATTTATGATAGAATTTGCCGAGGATGCAAGGCTTGCAAGTATGTGTCTTGCAAGATAGCTGTAGGTTCCAATAGTGGTTATAGGGGACCCTGCGATTCGCTGTGTACGTGTTCTGTGGCTTTTGCACTTTCTGTAAGCAGCTGCTGGTGGTTACTGTCAGTGGGAGGCTTTTGAATTAGATGAACCTTTATTCTGCTCCAGTGAGGCCAGTGTTAAATTATGCCAGATGGGAAAATTATTTTGGGTTGGAAGGGACCTTAAAGATCATCTAGTCAGATTTCTTTCAAAAATATTTATTTCCTTACCAAGCCACATCTTTAAACTAGTGTGAGAAATGACTATGTAATTAGCAGTGTATGTAGATGCTGCAGAGCCTTGTGGTAGGAGGACCCAAGCGTGATCAAACTATAGCAACTCATGAGAAGGACTGGAATATGGGACAGACAAGTTGTTCCCTCTCTTGCCATGAAATCCATCCACCAGGAGGAAACTGCCGGAATCTGACACTATACACTATATGCTGTGTTTGCTTGGCACCAGGTGATAAACAAATGTGACCTCATTGTATATGCCTCAGTAGGCACATTACGATCTTGGATAACATGGTGAGCAAACTGGAAAAATATGTTGATTGTTTGGAGGGACTGGTGCAGTTGGTGGCAGAGAAAAAAAAAGGAAGGCAGATGAGCTCTTGTCATCAGTGTTGCCTGGGTTTTTTGTCTGACACTGTACAAATGTGTTGCTAACCAAAGTGTTGCTCTAACATGCTTGCAATTAAGAAACAAAAGCCAATGGAGGATGCAAAGGAATATCCAAAGTATGGGAAGAAATAGAAAGGCAATATTGGTCAGAATGATGGACAGTGACCTCCATGCATCACTTTCCTTGATTCTTACTGAAGTTTTGGAAAATGCTTTCAGTAACGTCTGCCTGTTTCCAAAAAAAATCAGGGCAAATGAAGGAAATAGAGAATGAGACGCAGCGCTCACAAAATAAATTATCCCTTTTCCTCCTTCTTTCTAGCTTCACTGGAGAGAGTGGCTCATTGCTTGGTGGAGCTGCAACTTGTGGTCTCTCAGCATCCCTCTTCAAGTGGTTAGTCTCCTGAGTGACATGTACAGCCTCTATAACATCCTTAAAACACACGGTGTTGGCACTTTCTGGCTACTGAGCAAATAGCATGGAATAGCAAAGCTTTCATTGTGACTCTTCTGCTGTCCATGACGAGGGACCTCTGCTAGAATAACTCAGTTAGGCAGGTTAGCAAACGTGTTTTCATAATCTGTTAATGGGTGTGAGGAGGAAACTTGTTTCTCTGTCTGCCAAAGAAAGTTGTGAAGTGGTTGAAGATCTCTCCTAGGAAAAAAAAAAAAACCAAACCAAAACTGAATAAAATTTCAGTTTAGTCCAGTGAAGGACCGTTGATACAGTAACTTCAAAACATTTTTGGTTTTTTTTCCTCCCACTTTTTTTTACATTGTGGAAAGAAGTTACTGCAGGATTGAAGGTTCAGATTTATTTGCACCCTGCACCCCACATCTAGGATATTCAATAAGAACAGTTGTGCTCTTTTTGTTGCTAAAGGTAGAAACCACTGGTGATGCTGTTATGGTAGCTAGCAGCCTGCCTGTCTGCAGTGGGATCAACCACACTGAAGAACAGCCATTATGGCTGTGAAATTCCTGAGTGCTGTGATTACTTTTGAGATAGGCTGTATGCCCAGAGAGAACCTGCAGGACAGCCCGAGTCTGGCTGGTTGTGAGCTGGGGATGGAGGTCTGGGTCCATCAGAGGGTAAGGATTGCCACCCACTGAGGCATGGTGGCACACCTGTCGCAAGTGTGAGGTAAAACGTGTTGCTGTGAACTTCCTTCCAGGTGATTAACCTTTGAGTTTTACCTTATGTTTGCTGTGGCTTCTTGTGATTTGATCCTGTGGGTCACCAGGTACATAATAACTTGATCAGAACCCTTAAATTTGTTGTATCGATTTTCTGTATATATGGAATTTTTCTTTCCAATACAGATAAAATAAATGCAAAATTTGCAAGTTTTCTCAATTCACACTTCATCCTCAGAAGTATCAGATCAGGCTACATATTTTTCCTTGATGACTATATTTGGCATTCTGATAACATCCCCCTTGACTGGAATGCGTAGCAAGCTGACATGCCCCCCTGCCGTGACCTGCTCACCTCTTTCTTTCTGCCTCAGTTTTTTCTAAATTTGTAAAGGGAAGATTAAATCTTCCAGATTAACCAGTTACTGTTTTCAGACTAGTTTGAGGTACTCACTAAGAGGTGGTAGCACAGAACTGTTGGGTGTGAAGACAATGAGGAATGCTCAGCATACTCTTATCAGGGCTTATTAATCACCATGTAAACTTATAGTGCTGTGCAAACATGTCACAGTGATAAGACCTCTGCTTTAGTGTTAGACCTCAGCTTCAGCACTCACCAGGGAATAGGATCTACGTGCCCCGCTTCCTGTCATGCAGTACTGCATCAGTGGGACCCTGCTGCATGTCCCTATGGAGGAGCTGAATGCAATTTAAACCCACAAGATCTTCACAAAACATATTTCAGGGCCATGTTACTGGCAAGTCTGTGCTACCTGTTGTGGCTTAGTTGTCTTTTTACAATGAGGTCAGTATGATCTACATCCTCAGTGTCTGCGTCTTAGCAGTGTTGACGTATGTTGATGGGTTTGCTCCCAGAAGAAAAATGCTGATGTTATTTTCCAGTTAGAGCAGGTGAGTGCAAGCAGGAAAGCAGCAGAGTGGGATCCCTTCCCATGTTTTGTGTCACGGTGTGTAAATGCCCAAAGGGAGCCAGTCTGTGGGAAGGAGGGAGTTGTGGATGAAACCATGCACAGGGAAGATTTAACAGGAGAGGAGACACAGGCTGCTCAATATGGGAAGCAGTCTGTGAAGGCTGGAGACTGAGTACACTACAGAGCAGCTGTTTGCATTGCATGTGGGGCTGCGTATAGGGGAACTTAACATTTCACATAGATTTTAGAGCTAGCACATGTCCAACATAATTGCTTTTGAGGAGCAGGCTAAGGCATTAGATGGGAACTAGGTTTTCCTCGTAACAACAATTTGTTGGAAAGCAGGCTGATGTCTATGCTTCAGGGTGCAGTGCGGCTTCTGGCATAGCTCAAGACACAACTCTCCCCCTTGAGTGCCTGACTGCCTGGCTGCAAGAATTATTATTTATTTTTCTGAAGCCACTGGACTTGACCTTTGCAGGGCCACAATGATATGCTGCATGAAAGAGCTGTGGGGTTCAATCAATCAATAGCTATTTTTTCCTCTGTACCTGTAAGTGACAGCTGCCCTTTGGATGGAGATAACTTGGAAAGATTTGATCTTCAGAATGGAGTGAGGAGGCTCACTCCTAATACAGGCTACCTACTTCTATGATGTGTTTTGTATGTATTGAGTCATGGGTCTTATGATACTATTCTGACATAAATAAGGTTTTTCCTTGTCTCTGACTGAGACATTTAAACAAAATGGCATGGATTTACAGAATAAAGAGGTGAAGTCAATGTGTAAATTAGGATGAAGACAGGGAGTTTCTATATATTCTGTCTGGATCTGAGACATTGCCCGTGTTTATATTGTGTAATATATTGCCAATTCTGGCAGCGTATGCAGTGTTTACCTTGGTGTGCTACTGAGTTGAGAAAGGCTTGCAGCCCTGATGTGGCTTTACTCCTTTCAGGGCTGAGCAGGGGGTGCACTATGTGGGTGTATCAGGTCAGAACTAGTCTGGCATCTCTGCGGCAGAATCAATTGCATGTCCTCTGATACCAGCTACTGAGGATTCGTTCTCAAGTTTGGATTTGAAATTGTGGGATCCCAGAATAGGATATAAGACGTAATGCTTGGTTATAATTAATTCTGACTTGACAGTCTCAGAGCCTGCTCTTTCTTTTTCACTATGGGACCTGGGGTGGCAGGAGTAGGAGTCACTGTGCCATGGCACTGCTTGTTTGGGGACACTGAATATAGAGCATCAAGGATGGAAAGTGCCAACTTGCACAGGTAGCATGCTTGCTGGTTTGTACTTCTGAGGATTTTGTGTTATATCTGACTCTTTCATTGGCAATTTCTGTTGGACCTCCTTCATTGTTATTTGCATCAGTGTGGCTGTCAAACAAAGGCTACACAAGTTAATGGTGTTTACCATTTGCAAGTGAGAAGAGTGACTTATCATTAATGAACAAAATATTGTGTAAATGTGTGTCACTGTCCTAGTGCTCCTGTGCTGCAACCTGCATTGCTGTCATCTTATCGTGTGCGTTCATTTCTCTCCTACTTCTTGCCATGACCTCAGTGGCCTTGTGCTTCAGCACCACAGTGCCAAACTGTGGGAAGGAAAGCATGTAAAATCTCATGGCTCATTAGAGTTCACCCAAATAGAAGGAAGAATTGGGACAAAACCAAACCGTAATCTTTGGAAAAGAAATGTTGGGTTCCAAACAGATGATCTGTCCCCCCTGTAACTAAACTTCCCTTTCCCACATCTCCATGACCAGCCTTGATTTGGACTTTGAGATGCCAAGATCAAGGCAAGCATCTTCATGCCCCACCAGCTGAAAAAGACTCATCATTATAGTGTGTCTGGAATGATGAAGTCTGTCAAGCTTTAGCTTGCAATCACTGCAGTTTCTGATACTGGCAATATAAATAGTATTTAGCAAAATAAATAGTGATGAGTCATATGCAGGTTAGGAAAAATAAAGGTGGATTATTGTCCGTATTTTTTATGCAACCTGTCTAGACAGACAACTTGTGCTTCCATAAGGAACACTAAATGGTTCACTTCTGGAGCTGAAACCTGTTTGTATGTTGCTGCCTCCTTTGGCAGATAGATCTGTTGACAGTCACCTCTGGGAGCTGTTTTTCAGTTGTGGTTGGTTTGTTTGTTTTTATCAATAACCATTTTTGGAATCTAGGGAGATAGTGATCCAGATTTGGATTGGGAATAGGGCTTTGCCCATTCTGCAACCACGGCTAGCTGGCTGTACGAGCCCCACTCTATACAGTAACACATATGGGAGATATGTATGCCCAGAGGCTCCATCCCACGGTGGGCAGGGAGGTGGCCTGGGAATTCTCAGGCACACTCATAGCTGCTGCAATCCTGCAAGCTTTGTTCCAAAGCAACACATTGCGTAATCAGGAAGAAGATTAATCAACCTACCAAAGAAACTCAGTTCAAGGATTTCTGCACAAAATCACCGTGATAGGAGAGCAGTGACTGTCGCTAAGGCAAGGCAAAAGAAGTAGGCTCTGGAGAAGAAGCCGGTGTGCTAGTCTCATTTGGCAAGGATGAGAATTTGAAGAGGGAAAGCCAATTGGCAGGTTGTGCTGGTTTTAACTGGGCTAGAGTTAATTTTCTGCACAGTAGCTATCTGAGGCTATGTTTTGGATTTGTGCTGAAAACAGTGTTGATGATGCAGAGATGTTTTTGTTACTGCTGAGCAGTGCTCACACAGAGCCACGGCCTCTTCTGCTCCTCACCCAACCCCGCCAGTGAGCAGGCTGGGCTTGGGAGGGGACACAGCTGGGACAGCTGATCCCAGCTGACCAACGGGATATTCCATAGCATACGATATCTGCTCAGCATATAGAGCTGGGGGAAGAAGAAGGAAGGGGGGACATTCAGAGCGATGCCATTTGCCTTCCCAAGTAGCTGTTACGCGTGACGGAGACCTGCTTTCCCAGAGATGGCTGAACACCTGCCCGCCCATGGGAAACAGTGAATGAATTCCTTGTTTTGCTTTGCTTGCGTGCATGGCTTTTGCTTTACTTATTAAACTGTCTTTATCTCATTATCTCTGATCAAAATGTCTTGTGGTGCACAAAGCATTCAATAGCTCTGCTCTGCTTTAGAAACTTGTACCACTAGGAAATGCTTCGAAGTGACAGATCTAACTCTGGGCTGTCTGAATCAGGCAATTCTGTCAACAGGGTGCCCTCTGTTGTATGTAACGGCTAAACACACGCCATCACATCAGACCATCTTTCTGCAGGCTCTCAGGGTAGATGCTGTCTGCTATAATTTCAGCTTCTAAACAGATTTATTTTTCTCAGTTACTTAAAAATACGTGTGGACCGAGATTACACCTAGAGGAGCAAACAGAGTCCATGGTAAGGGGAATCTATGTGTATTTGAGAACAGTGGCTGTAACATAGACATCTTCTACCTATGCATTATCTTCATAACAATGAGGTTTCAAGAAGAACAGGGAGCTTAAAATCCTTAATTTAACAGAATTATTCAGGAAGTTTCCTCTCTACAAACAGCAGCAAAAAGTCTATAATGTGCTTATGCTGCAGTATGTACAGACACAGGTACACCCACTGTGTTCATAAATAGGAAGTTTAGCAGTTGCAGTCATTCTTCTCTCTTTCAGATTTAGGACCCTGGGAGTGTCATGGAAAAGGTCTAGGAATGTTTCTTAAACCTTCAAGAGTTTTCTTCGATATTGTTTTAGTAACTAGTGGAAGTAAGGAACCTACCATCACTCTTGCAGGGAAATTGTTTCATGTCCTGATATTTCCTTCTCTGTACAAATCATGGTTTCCCTTTCTAGTGATTTCTTCTTGCTGTTTAAGAGCTGTTGTCACTCAGGGGCAGAGTTAACACCTGGACCCTGCTGTATCTGACACCAGCTATGTCTTCAAGGAAGTGAAGATCTCAGCTTGTTTTCCAACCCCAGATGTGCTTAATTTGCACCCACACCATGCAGCTGTCCAGCACTGAGCCTGTCCAGTCAGCAAGATACCCTGCTCCTAACAGTATTGTACCTCCTGCAGCATGTGTTGTACTCTACCTAACCCAACCAATCAATACTGACAACGCTGAAAAGCAGTAAAGAAATGTCAGGTAATTCATTCTGAGGACCTTCTAACTATTGCTACATAAAAAGCATCATTTTCTCCTATCCTCGACACGTGAGGTTAGTTTTTGTCTTGTTCAAAGGCTTCACAGATCAAGCTAGGACCTTGCAAGACCAGACCTGGAGGGGAGTTGAGTACCCCACTAAGACTGACAGGGAAGGGGGACCCTGAAGGGAAATTTGTGATTTAAAAATGCTGAGTTTGCATATCCCTGTGTTCCTTATAGAAACAAGTACTGTTGGCATCACAACTCTGTAAAAGGAGGCATCAGTAGAATACACAACCCTTGGGTTTTCACTAGTTTAAAACGCCTGCAGAGACTGGGGGAAGCAAATCTGCTTTGGGATTCTCCAATATTCAAGGCACAAAGCTCATAGAATGTTTTATTTATCTGGTAACATGGTGCACAAGGATTTTTTTGTGACTTTCATTTTTCCTCTGTAAAATAAACATCTTTAGTAAAGAAGTCCAGGTCCAAAGAAGATTGGGAAAAGTTAAGAAACACAGCTGGGCCGCGTTTTATAATAAAACAGCACAAAATCCAATCACAAAGAGTAGGTGGAAGATGATATCTGAAAACGAAACACAGACTAAATGTGAGTACTTCACTGTCAGCTGCCTTTCAGGTTCTCTTCCTACCCCCATTAATGCAACTTCATGCCCCTAATGTGGCTCTGTCACCATATCAGGTTTTAACAAATAGACTTTGAAAGGGCTTTTTCAAACCATCTCCAAATAGAAATGCTTTTAGACCTCTCTGTTAACTCAGTGAAATATGCTTGTTCCCTTTTGGGAAGCGCGTGTGAAAATAAGCGAAACTAATATTCAGTATTGGAAGTTATTGGTATGATTTTATTGTCCAGAGTGAGGGATGTGCCAGAAGGAGGAAAACGAAGTGTGGAATGTTGAGAAGTAAAATTTGATTTTGAAATATTTCCCCTTCTGTCAAATTTACCATGT
Organism: Pterocles gutturalis; assembly: GCF_000699245.1. Lineage (NCBI taxonomy): Eukaryota > Metazoa > Chordata > Aves > Pterocliformes > Pteroclidae > Pterocles > Pterocles gutturalis. The sequence goes on from NW_010138311.1 coordinate 66,029, forward strand.
CTTTGAGCTATGGGTTTTATGTTGACAGAGTCACTCAAAATCCATATTTGAGATTGATATTTTCATTGTCATACTTTGCTGTTTACCTGAGAGTGTGTAAAATCTGGACAAACCTTTGCCTGTATAAAATAAGAGAAAAAGATAACATTGGGTTAGCATGTTTAAAATAGCGCAAGGTGCACCAGCGCGCTTTGTAAAAGCAGAACAGATAACATTTGCCACATTTTGAAATTCTGGCTATTTCTTCCTCTTGGCTTTACTGTCTGAAGCTATAAAAGGAACATCAGTTCTTTTATTGTCTAAAATTGATGACATTTTACTGGTGCAACATACTGAATTGTAATAATGAATGCTGCTGTATGTGTATTTGCAATTTTAAATTGCCTTTCAGGTTGATGGGTTTTTTAATGGGAAAACCTGGTGGCAGTTCAATTTGTGTATCAGGAGGGATGGACACAAAGGGTTAACCTACCAGTGTTCTGGTTATGCTGATGTACCAGCCCACAGTGTGAAGAAAAGCTTTTCTGCTGCTCCCAAGCCTGACTTCTCTCCCTGCTGCTCCCAAGCCTGACTTCTCTCCTACTCCCGTGCAATCTATCAGAGCTTGTCTGGGCTGTTGCTGAGGTCAAATGCAGCTGAGTAGAGTTTACATTTCTAATTTGGTGTGTAAGTGCTTTGGCCATTTATCATTAATGCCAAATGGGTGCCTTTACTCACTTTGTAATACAATGACGAGAGTTTCACTGAGCATTTCTGCCAGAGCCCTGAACCTGGAGGGGACCAACTTCTGTTCAAGTCTCCTGCTGCCACAGGGGAACCAGCTTTGGCTGAGGGCTTCAGCTCCCTCTGCTTTCTCCTGTGCTGGGAGCCACCAGTAGTTCCCAACTTCATTGCTTCCCAAAGGAAGAAACACCCCAGAAACCCAGTCACTTACTGCGTACAGCAATCTCCGCCACTAAAACGCCTCCGGTTTGTTCCATGCGCTGTTTTCGTCTGTCACATGTCTCAAGAGATCAGAGAGAAAGCCATGTATACCAAAAAAATTAACAATAATTTAAAAATCCAAACCCAACTCTCATGTTTCCAGCCAATAAAATGAAATCTGTGTCAATATTGCTGCATATGTGTTAGGGACCTTTTTTGCCCTGTAATTACTGGGGGGTGGTTTTGGTGCAGGAGAAATTTAAGTCTTTACAGTGCATTTTCTGAGGATTTTGGTATGCGATAGCCCTCACAGTGACTGTCAGTCTCAGTGTTCTTTTCAGTTGTGAGATGGCAGGAGCCCAGATGGATGTCCGCTTGCTAATCACAGGTCCTCCTGAGCTGCCCTTTCCATTATGCCTTCAACAAACCTCCTGTCAAGAAGGAAGGGGGGGAGCTGAACTCCATCGATTTAACCTGTGACCTCTGTGAAGGCTTTAGGCTTTTTGTTGTTTATTGCTAATTATAATTGTTGTCCATTGGGTAGAAATAGGAAGCACCAGATCCCTTCCATATAGATCATCTCTTGTGCAGCACTAATGACGCCTGTCACAGCTGACAAGGTCTGTGTTGGAAGCAGCGCTCTAAAGGTCCTTGTCTGTCCCTTGACCTTTGCAGATCCCCAGCTGTGGGCATTGTTTTTTCACAAACTCAGCATGTGGTAATTCTGGTTATGAGTTGCTTGTAAGCATGGACCCCCAGCTTGGTTCAACCTTAATTGCAGCAGACCACCAGCTGCATTTTTGGGTTGGAAGCGGACTCAAGGGATGTTAGCTTGATTGAGCAATTATGCTTTGCTGGAGGGTGAGGAGGGAATTCCAGCCTGTGCCTGTAAGGATGATGTAGATCTGTCAGAAAGGCAGTATGCAGTACTGGTTTTGTGTTTTCTTTTACCCCCGATCTGTGTCTGGATAAAGAGTGGAAGAAATCTTTAAAAACAAACAACTAAGCCCAGAGTTTTTTTTTTTTTTCTTTTGCCTCTAAAACTTAAAATTTCTAACAATGCAATTTTATCAAAGGTGCAGGTTTTGCACAAATCAGTGCCCCCTGCTTAGTGCTGAAACTGGGTAATAAACTGCTATCTTAATTTAGCTCCTGGACTGAGAAAGGGTTTAGAAAGAAAAGTTGTTTTGACTAGGAGTGATGCTTTGTCTTCTCCAGCAATAAATATTTGTTGCTGAAACGACCGTATGTTGGCCAAGGAGTACTTGGGATTTAATTTCAGGTTAAATAAAATTTGACTTTATCTTGTAGCAATGACATATTCACTGCTTGAGAGAAAGAATAGTGAAGCGCTGACTTACTGAAGGGGGGGGAGAGAGAAGTCTTTAAAGAAAGACACTTTAGTAACCCTCGCCCTTTATCAGTTGGTGCAAGCAGTGTGCACATCCCCATGCTAAATAACATGACTGGGTAGCACCCCCACCTCATTCCCACCTAAGGTCACAAGAACCAACTTTTCGACCTCAGTTCCTACTCCAGTGACAATTTATGCATTAATGCAGAATAGGATGGCTGCAAGAGCAGGAACTTACTGCAGCTCTTCAGGATAGCGAAGAGGACTTGCCCTGGGAAGGGGGACTGGGAGGTTTTGTTCGGTTGGTGGTGGGCTTTGAGCCAGGTTCTCTTACTGCCCCCAGGGCACCTTCAGCACCAAGATATTTGGTGCAGTGGAAAAAGCTCTATTTTCTGCTTTTTTTTAGGCTTGTGTTTAACTGTGGCTGTGTGTCAGACGGGACTGTAGTCTGGAATATTGACAAGAACGGAGTTTTTAAATGGCTACCTTATTTCTCAATACATTTAAACAAGTTGCCCAATGTTGCATACAGAGCTTGTGGCCTGACAGGGGTTGGGGTGCACGGCTGGCCACTCAGGTTCACATATGGCAGTGGCCTCATCTGGCACAGGCTCTGCACCCGACGTGCACCCAGGAAGGTCTCAACATCCTCTGTCTAAATTTAGCACCATGTGTTTCTCTGGGTGGGGGGCCTTACCACCGGGCAGGAGAACTTCTCGCTGTCGCAGATGTGCGTCTCGCAGTGCAGCCAGACCTTGGACAGCTTGGGGATGTTACGGAAGCGGAAAGCGTTGAACTGGAATGTCGCCCGGCTCGTTTTCCCATTCTCATGGACCACGATGGAGCTGTCCGTGGAACACCTGTGTTGTGCACGAAGAAGCAGTGTCAGAGCCCCCATAGCTTCAGTGAAACCTCTCCTGAGGTCACAGTCCAATGGATGCATTTGCCCTGATGAGGGCCAGCTTCTCTTTTGCCCCCCTCATCCCCCAGCTCCTGGCTTACTGTCATCCCTGGGGCTGGGCAGAGGTACTCTGCTGGATCCCACCAGCACCTACCCCTTGGTGATCAGAGGCCAGTGGATCTGGTAGAAATACTCTGAGGAGGGAGTTGCCCAGCAGTTGTTGAGAACAACTTTGAACCTGGGGAGACAGAAAACCCAGATTAGCAAGGAATGCCCTGACTGCCATTTCGTTAATGATTACTCCTTCCTTTGCCTACCTGTCACTTAAGCCCTTAGCTTCCACTCCAGCAAATAGATCAGAACCAATTTCTGATGTTTCAATGACGAAAGGGGCTTCTTTTATACTTGAAAACTTGGCATTCTTTGAACAACAAAGAGAAAGACATCATACATTACTAGTAACAAGCAAAGAAAAGGCACGTGGCAACTTCAGAGAGCTCTGGAGAAATGGTCTCCAAAAGTCTGGGTTCTTATTACCTGCAAGCTCCAAACTCTACACCTGGTAGTAGGACTGTTCCAAGACCAAGATGGTGTTTAAAAATATTTTTGTTAATGTTTGGCTTATAATGATAGAAAGTGACAGAATTTGATGCTATTTGGGTTGTGGTATGTGTTATATCACAGCATGGGTAGGAAGCAAGCTTGCTGCTGCTTCTGGTACACCAGAGGTATTGGGAAAGCTGGTGGAAATGAGGGACTGGAGATGACTGTATGGAATGGGGATAGGGTTGGGAGATGGCCACATGTCGGGGAAAAGGAATGAAGACAAGCAGAAATCATGTGCCCATATGCAAAGGTTCAGCACTCTGTGATTTATGCTGGTGGTGGCCAGCATGGTGAGAACTGAGGGGGCACGAGTGTACAGAAAGAGCTCTGCCAGCTGTAGTCATTCATCCACTAAAAAGCCAGCCCACTCAAAGTAGTGCAGTGTGTGGTCCTCAGGTGAAATGGTTCGGTTACAAATACACTGAAGTACGTACCTTAAATGCTGCTGTTTTTATTGCATAAGATCATAACGAAGCTAGCACCAGAGCTATGTAAAGAGTAAATGTTTAGTCGTAGCATTGGTTTACTTAAAGCTACACAGCAGGATTCAGGGATATGTAGTTCTGGAGCTGCTGGACTATGTTTCCCTGCTGTGCTTGCTCAGTTCCCTGGTACTGATTTTCTTATGTACCTTTCCTTGCCTACATGGTGAGGTGGCTGTGAGGCACTACAGTATTCTCACTGCAACATTGGATAGATTGGATGCACTAAAGTTAAGGCTCAAGGCTGTGTTTAGATTACTGATCCATGACTGTTAAGTGCCCTGAGAAATTCTAATTTAACCAAAGGTTTCTTCCAAAGGAGAGAACTTGCTAAAGTACTGTCACAAAACTCCTATCAGTCCTGGTGCTAAAAGGAGTTGAACCTGGTATAGTGCTTCTTTTTCCAAACTCTACTGTTCTACATTGTTTTAGGGTACTATCTTGTTTTTCTTCACACATTTCAGTGTTGAAGGTCAGATTTCCATTCAGGCTCCATCGTCCCATGCTGTATCACAGTCCTTCGCTGTTAAAAGGGAGGTGAGAATGAAGTGTTTCCACAGGGATACACTGCAGCTTGGATGCTGCTTCTGGATGAGGAAATGGGCACATGAAACACCTGGAAGTATGACACACCTGAGACAGAGGGCTGTGTCAGGCAGCAGCAGAGATAAGTAGCAATGCAAAATGAATCTTTTATTTCCATTTTGCCAGAAAAAACAAACAAACAACAAAAAAACCCAAACAAAAAACAACATTGAAATTAACCTTTTCTCCCCAGTGAAAATGTGAACAAAATAACAAAGGAGTGGTCTATTACATTTCTGAGCTTGTTCTGTACTTAAACCTAGTGGGAAAATGTGTTAATCCAGTTCAACCACTCCTTCCTTGACTCCTGGGAGCTCCCTGGCAACTAGAACAAACCAGTCATTTAAAAAAAAAAAAAAAGTACCAGAGATCTGTTAGTCACTGCCTGTCATTTGTTTTTGCAGCCATTTTGTAAAGAGTTGACAGTGTGGTACCTCCTGGGACCTTGCCAGTATATACCACTAGTGTGCCATACATCAGAAAAAAACCCCACATGGGTTTTCATGTGGCACACCAAGGCTGCTAAAATGTTTAGTGATCAGCTGGTGCCCAAACTGCAGGGTGTCAGGGAAGAGATTTCCATCAGTCCACCTTGTACTAAATACTCCCTCTACCTGGCCTATAAATTTAACACAGTATGTTACTAGTTGTGCTTTTTTTTAGCTCTGCTAAAATAGAGAGGTGGCTTTGGTGCTTTCGACTGTGCTTTGGTGGAAAAAAGACGCCAGGATGAGGAGCTGGCTGCTCCAGCAGCACAGCGGGGCTGTGAGGAGGACAGAGATGTTTCGAAAGATTGGTCTGATATCCAGGGATGATGTTCTGTTTGAAACAAAGCTCTAACATGACCTAAAGATCTCTGGGAAACACAAAATATCTTTCAGGTGAGAGGACCAGGAAGCAAACTGCGAGAGGGATGGATGGAGCTTTGCTGTATCTATAGAGACTACGCGGTCGCAGCGGTGTCTGCAGGTGCATGCTGCTCTTTGAGTGGGACTACAAACAAGTTTTGCTTTTATCTTATAAAACCTGTCAGCGTGTTAGAAATGTACGTCTCAGCAGAAAAATCTGCCTCATTTGGAGGGATTAAAATAACAGCTGTCCTGTGTCTGCTCTGTTCAGTTTAAGTATATCCCTGTTAATCATCAGAAACTAGGACTCCTGCAAACCCCACTGTAATTATCTGTAATGTGCTTCATGACACACAGAAGTCAGGAGCAACAGCCCTTTTTTCACAGATCTTAGTCTGAAGCCTGCAAAAGGTGAAGGTGAAAAGTTGGGTGGCAAAGAGCACTTACAGAGTAGAAGTTGAGGGACAGCTGACTTTCAAATGAGCCGGAGCTTCCATTCTTCACATGGATGGTGGCCACCCTGAGGACATAACAAATTTTCTGTATGAGTGAAACATGATGCTAAAAATGAGGGGAGGCGCACTCCCAGAAGAGGACGTACCTTTGGTCAAAGGCAGCCTGATTCACCAGGTAGTTAGCGTTGTACGTGCAGGTGAATGAGTAATTCACAGGCTGGCTCTTCACAATTACCGAGGTGTCATTGGAGACGATGGAGTTGTAGAAGTGATAAACAGGGTTCTTGAACTGTAGATGGCAAGACAGAGAAGTGTAGGTAGTACTGAGTCTTTGAGGCAACAGGAACAACTCTGTACTTTGAAATGTGAAGACTCAGTCTGGTGACAAAACACCACCCCCAAGGAAACACAGGTTTGTAGCTCTCGGTATTCTGGCTGCCTGTATATATGCCTTACTGTATATACGTTCTGTGTAATACAGGTGCAAATGCGTGACCAACACACAGACTAATACTTACAGCCTGCAAGTATTTTGCCTGTACATGCAAAGCATGACTATTTTATTCTCCCTTTTCAGTGATACTGGAGTTTGTCGTCTCCTTCCATCAGCACTTAAAGCCCGCTCCAAGCTGAAGCAAACTGGACCCTCTCAAGTGAGTCCAGCTCAGAAATGCTGACCTTGATAGTCTTACCTCTGACTGTGTCCCACAGTATGATTTGTTTTTAGGTGACAGGTCTGGGATTGTGAATTGGTAATATCCTGCCAAATCATGGATCCCATTGTAGCAAATGCCTCCAAGTGCCAGCTGATTAACCTCCCATCCATAAGGACACTCCGGAATTTTGGTAATGATGGTTTTAGGATAGCAGTAGACCAGGATTACATCTGAAAGGAAAATGATACACTTAGAGTGATATTCAGTGGTATTTTTCTTTCAAAGAGGCGGGTCTGCATGCCTACTTTCCATTGGGATTAAACATCTGTGAGCAAGGGTATGCACTGGAAGGTCCCCTAATATAAGCAGCTTTTGCTACACAAAACTGACCTTTGGGTTGTTAAATTCTGTCCTCTTTGTAAGAGTTTCACTGTTGTCTTCTAATTAATGCAAATTTTTTATCTCTCTGGAATAGCTGATTAAGGAGCAGAGACAGTGCTAACAAACCTGGAGTGAAAATTTTTTGTATTGAAATCTGTCGGATTATGCTGCAGAGCTCGTTTCTGTAACACCACTGACTTTGACTTTGTAAAAATAACACTGGTGAAGATGTTTGTTAGGCTTCAGCAGATGTGCAGCTTTTTGTAACGGTGTTAGATCTAGGCCACGATACGTATTCTGCCCTTTTTCTGAGTTTTTACAATTCTCAAGTTAAAAGCCAAGGTGTAAAACTGAACCAAAAAGCCTATCTCTGTTAATGGCAATAATAAATGAACTGAAAAACCTAGTCTTGTTAATAACAACAGTAAATGAACCACAATCCTAGCCCTGTTAACAGTGATGGTTAATAGCAGTGCAGTATGTTTCCAAACACGATGATTGCTAGTACAACCATGAATTTTGAACATCATGACTTACAGACTGATTGCTTCATAACAGCAGAATTAGAATTTTTCAAAGAGAATGAGGCAGTGCAAATTTGGATGTCTGATGGGAATTTAAAAGGCAAATATTGACTAACCATTAGTGATCTGGAAATTGAGAAAGACTCCCAATTACTACAGTCAGAAAAAAAAGACACTCTACCTGGAATTATTCTATTATTTCTTTTAAAGACCTTGACACTCTGATTTTTATGATAAAAGCCTGATTTGGCACCCTTTCCATGTCTATAGAAGGTTAGGGAATATGCAGGCAAGGTCAAATAGGGACCTTAATAACTCACTCCTTTCTGGTCAACAGACCTTCACCGCATGCAGGCAGATTCTGCTTGTGGGGATGGTCAGATTTGTAACTCTGGTGACTTTCCAGCTATGAAAATTCCCGCATTTCAGAGAAACTGCTTGTGCAAATGAAGGTACTGAAATAAATGCCTAGAGGGCCAAATACTTAACATACACCATGAAATTACTGGCAGTAGACTGACACTGGTCAGGTATATACAAAGCAAACGCTCTATATTGAGGCATATTCCAACACATCCCAAAGCACATTTCTTAATTGTATTGAATTCTACATTACAGGCCTGTCTGGCACCATGTGAGTTTCTAGGCAGAAATCAGTGGGCAATTATAGCCTAACCTTCAATGGGTTTTGTTTTTTCTCATTTAATATAGCAGCATGGTTCAGGAGTTCAGCCCAGCACACTCATTCACCACTAGTCATCTGATTGCAGTCAGTGGGACCAAAGCCCAGCTTGGGCAGCAAAGATCTGCTGCATCTAGCCTGTGCTAGTTAGGATAATTTCTAATTGTTGTTGTTTTCTTTGCCATTTTATGCCTGAATTCTGCTTGTGCTTAACTTTATTGCACTATGATTATTACAGAGAATTAAACGTTTGCCTGATTCTCTGTGGGGCTCAGACTTTAGTGCCACTTGCTTTTACTGTGCTAGCTGAAAGCAGATGAATAAAAGAAATGAAAGGAGTAGCTCTCCAGAATCCACAGTTTAACTTTCTGAAGAAAACCCTTTCCACTTTTAAACAGAAAAAAAACCCCAAAAACAAGACAAACAAAAAAAACAACCTTTGGGCATCTTAATTACAAGAGAAGGATCAAGGAGACTTAAGTTATTTTACCTGCTTTATTTGGACTGCAAGGCCCTGCAAGACTTCGAGCCAAGATGACCAGGAGATAAATAGTAAGAGTCACCATTTCTTGCAATGATCTGAGGACACAGGGAATAAAAGCTGAAATTGCCTTTAAAATTGGAAATTAAAAAAAATGCATTGGCTGCAGACACAAAACTGCAGCTACTGTTAAACACGTTCTTGCAGAGAGAAACAAATAACATTACTGATATTCTGTCGCCCAACTTAATTGCATCTACAGGATCAATATTTCCAAGACCATTATTATCACTGGGTCACTATTGTGACAATTTCACTATTTTAGTTTACTGGTGGATTTGACTTATTCTAGCTTTTCTTTGTTCTTGTAAAGAGTCTAAACGTAAGGTGTTACTATAACCAAATGAAACTGAAACAACAGGATCTAAAAAAAGGGACAATAGAAATTACTAGAAGAAATATGGTGCAATAACATACACAATGTGCTTATAAATTTAATGCTGAAACTATTCTCTGTCTCAGTGGCTATCCTGATGTATATAATCTTAACTTCACGTAGCTCCGTTTTGGTAAATTATGCATTTTCTCGTGGACTGCTAAATGCTGCATTTTCAGAAAAACATACATAGCAGTAATTTACACTTCCACTTCAGGCCTCACACCTGCAAACTGTTTTCCACTGGGAGAAGCATGTACAGCCTGTGGGACTGGGACTGGGGTTCTCATAATTTCCCTTTGTAGGCTCTCTGCAGTGTCTGCGCTCATATACAAATCACTGAGCAGACTATAAGAAGTAACAAGACTATAAGAAGTAACATTTAGGTAAAGAAAAAACCTTCCTGATTAAGTATTTCCAACAAAAAGAATCAATTTCAGCATTTTCATTCAGCCTCTATTTAAAAAGATATATTTATAAAAGGCCCATACAGTACCTTTCAGTGAAAATTCCTTCTAATTATAATCCTATTCATTCTACAAGAAAATAAATATAATACCTACGAGACAGGAAGGGGCTAAGTATTTCAGATTTTCATTCCGGTCTTATTCCACTAGCTGTGCTGTCGGCTCTTCCCAAGATGTCCTCTTTCAAATGAACCCAGCTGGCGTTATCTTCGCTTTATATAAGCAATCTTGTAAAAGGAGCCCATCTCTGGTTAGATCTCAACCCGCCAGTATTGTCCAGTGTGGGAGGAAAAAAAAGAGTTATAGAAAAGCAGTTTTCTTTCCTTAGATGGGACTGTATTGCTTCTATTTGATTTATTAAGTCTTTCTACAGTGGCTTTTTACAGATCTTGAAAATAATTGAACAGAAACCTGCTGAAGGTATATAACTGGCACAAAATTTTTGTTTTAAAAGTTAATTAGGGAAATGTAGAATTTCTGCAGAGATGAAACAACAGCTGCCTTCTAGCATTCAGTGAAAATGTATTTATAGGAATTAATGCCTGTCTTGAATGGCTTATTGACAATGTGAACCTTTTGTGCCATTCAAGTGGAAAAAAGTAATTTCAACAGATCATATACCACCTTTGGGGTTGTTTCATTTACTTATTTTTTTCTGAAAGATCATAGGCATGTAATCTAAAATACTGAGTTTAGGTAGGGTCTTCCATAAGCCTAAGTATCATGATATATAATTACAATACAGAATGCTAACTGTGTATAAGACTATGTAATATATGTAAAATGTTTCACTATAGAGTGTGCTAAAATTGACCATTGCACAGAAAACTGAAACAAATTTTCTCTTCATATGACCACCAATCAAGTTATTGCCGTATGACAGTCTCGGTCAGGTGGTAACATTTTCTGGTGACTATTATATTCTGTTTGTGTTAGCTTTTAGTAACAGGCCCAGAAAAAGGACTCGAGGACGCTACTGCTATTTCACATGCCTGCATAAAAAATGTTGGCTATAAACAGTCTTGCCACATTAGCTGGCATGACCTCAACTTTGTGCGCATGTGTATCCACCCAGATGCGGGTGCTGTTGATTTACATGTGCTCTGACCCTGCGTTGTAAGGGATGTCAGGGATGCTGTCTCTCATCCAGTGACGATGGTGTGCAGGTGAATCTACAGTGATATGAAATTGCTTACATGTAATTAGGGTGACTTCTACTTCTTGCAAACTGATCCCAAGCCCTAAAGAAAAATTAAAAAGCTTATAAAATTCTGTGTTTAGTTTTAGACAATAAACCTGAAGCTAGACCTGAAGCTTCGTAAGGATTACAATACTGAGCACATAATGTTAAATAGGCTGCTCTCACTATTCTTGTGAGCCAGGTCCTGAAAGCCATCACATTCTGATTTAAATGAGATTTCTTAAAGATGTGTACACATGGATAAAATCCTTCAGCCATTGGTTCTTGTAATTTTAATTGAATTAAAGAATAATCCACTGAACAAGAACCAAAGCTCGTAACTGATTTAGTGTGACCTAACTAGGGATTATCCTCATCAGAAATCCTAAAATAAGGAAGATTCAACTCCAGATTTCTGTTTTATAGCCTCACCCCAAATTCTTCTTCAGGCACTGAAGCCCAGATTTTATTTCCTAAGCACAACTCTAAATATACACTGTGTAAACACTCATTTTTGTCTTTCTATGCATGTGAGTGTGCATTTGGTCTGGAACCAGAAACCAGGGCTTCTGTGAGACATTGTGACCCACCCTGTCATCAAGCATATATAGCCTAGAAACAAGGGGAGACTTGCAGGAGAAAGCTTGTGACTTTGTCCATGAGAAGGGCCTCATGACCTTCTACAAACCGATTCTTCAAGCTCAAGAGATCAGATTCAGCCCTGGGGTTAGGTTTGGTCTCTCAGGTCTGCCCACACAGTGCTGACTTGGAGCATAAGATATTTTGCTAACCTTGATTAGGCAGAGTGTAAATGCCTTGCTAAAAATTATGTAAGTGGTTAACCTTGCCATAACATTAACAAAGCACTTGAAACAGAGATTAGCTTTGTTCTGATGATTTTTAGCAAATAATGTCATTAAACAATCATTGGTGTAAGGCTGCAAGGTTCAGTGGAATTACTCCAGGATGGCTCTAGACCCATAATTTTTGAAAGAAAATAAATCTCTCACTATCTTCTCACAGAAAAGTAATCTTGATGTACATAATACTCCTTTCAGGTGAGAGGTAGAAAACAGAATGAAATCCATGAAACAAATTTGGCAGAAGTGCCAGCTGGTACATAGTAGTTTGTATTTGCATAAGAAACAGGCACAAAATGTACCTAAACCACCCAGCATTTGATACCTGCTCTGATCAAAGGTGAAGGATTAGGGAAGGGTTAGGTTTCTCTCAGTAATTGCACATGCAGAAAAAGGAAAGCCATTAAATTGCAAAGCAGACCATTGAGGTTTGTTTGCTTTCCCTGAGTCTTTCCAAGCCAATTGAGTAATCTCAGCAATCTAAGTATCTGTAAAGATTTCCACAAAGAGCAAATGAAGGCCTTATTGTGAATTTCACCTACAAGGGCAGCTTGTCTCTCCAGCTTTGTTCCTTGCATTGTGATGGAAAGCTGTGAGAATATCTGCTGTCTGGTTCTTACATGAAGAAAACCAGGTTCTGCTGTTTGAATCTGCAAGGGATATTGTGACATCCAATTTTCATTGCTTTGGATAAGACAGTGAGCCCTTAGCTATATAGAAGGAGTTTATGGGGTAATGAGGATCAATGGAGGCAAGTGGCTGATTCCAGAAGGAGTGAGATGGGGTGACACTCACCTGGAGGCTGCAATGCATTGATGATGGTGTTTCCAACCACGCACCAAAAGCTGGCATACTCCGTTTTATCTGAGATCAGGAGTGTATTTATCCCACAGGCATGGAGACATCCATGCTGGGTCTGGAAGCATGGTAACTGCATTTGTATTGGGCCTGATCTGAGTTAACAGGTCCTGCTGGAAATGGAGCACTGTGGTGGTACAGTCAAACTTGTCCTGGATCCTAAGTCTACAGTGACCTCGAGCCATAAATACCATATGCATTTCAGCATTGTTTTGCCTTTTATAGACTAAATGCCTTTCCAATAGTTGGTTACTCATGGCACCTGGCTGGTCACTCACTTCAGCACATGATGCTTCAGCCTCGTAAGCAGATGATAGAAGCGTGTAGGTGGGTACCTGGGACACACGGGTACGACGCACAGCAAGTCCTCAGGTGGCTGACATTCTTCAATAACTGCACAAAACAAACCAGAAGCAGGAGAAATCATGTTTGTGGAAAAGCGTCACATAAAAATCAAAGAGGGAAGTTCAGGCCACCGGAAGAGACAGTCTTTTGCTCTAAACTTCCTCATGCATCACCTGTCTGTAACTATGCAACGCTGAATCATAATTTTTCAGCAATCACCTGCAGCCATACGCTTGATGAAGCAGTGCTGCTGTTGGTAGCTGGGGTGTGGGTGAGCACAGATCGCAACTGAAGGAGCATTCCCTTGACATGTCTGCTGTCCAAGGCATTCATACAAGACATTCACAACAGCAAATCTCACCAAGCACAGAACTGTTGCTGAGGTAAATAATCGTATTTCACATTCATTCAAATGCTTCATCCTGTTGCTGTTTAGCTTTGCCAGCGTATCCACAGTAATATTCTTTGGAAGCTTCTCCAGCAAAGTTCTGCCTGGGGTTTGCTACTGTTGGAATACAACATCCGTTTCCAGCTGAGCTTCCTTGAAGCCTTTCTGTAGGTAAGTGTTTTGTCTGGCCTATTTTTTATGGGCTGTCTTGGAGCTAGCTAGTTATGCAGGATAAGGACTTGGGGCTTGATTTAATAAGGGCATGGAGCTTGATTTAATAAAGGCATGATGCACATAAAACAGGTCATGCGAGACTGGAACTGATGACTTGCACTGGTCACGGGAGGCCACAGCCGTCCTCGGGCTGCCACCCTTTGGAGGTGCCTGAACTTGCCAGGCACCTGATTCATTTGCCTAAAGGAGGCATGTATTGCATTAACGGGTGCTGTAAGGTGGCCGAGATATCCGCAGCTGTGACACAGGACCTCTGGGAGACTTTTGGAGTGGGATCTGGAGGCCAGGCAGGATACTCAAGGACATCTTAAATGGCACTGGATGTCTGTGTGTGGGCATCTGAACTGACACCAAGCAGGCACGCTGCTCTGGTAGGCTTGACATTCATTTTTTGTTTGCCTTGGAAGCCTAAACACCGCTGCACGCTCTGTGGCAGACGTGCCTGAGCCCGCTCCAGTTGGCACAGTGCCCTCAAATTGTTTATTGAATGCCCAAGGCTAGCTTTCAGGTAGAAGGTAGAGCGCTTTTGGGGAAAGATAGTTTTGAACTCTGCAGGCGAGGAGAATTGCCTCTGGATCTCCCACAGTCCTGGGCAAGGGCTTTGACCACCAGCCCTGTCTCCTCCAGCTGGCCTTTGAAGAGAGCATGGCTGTGGCTGCTGGGCTGTGTTGAGAATACATGGATTAAGTGTTTTGTAGCCGAATTATATTGCTGGGGAATAGCATTCTGGAATCACCTCAGTCTGGCCTAAATGGCTTCTGAAGTGCTTAAGTGCTTTTTTTGGATCTCAACCATGCTGTCCTGTATAACACCTTGTAAGTCTTTTAGTTCTCTTTTAGTTCTTGTTATCTCAACAACAGGTCCTGATCTCTTGGAAGTGTGGGGCAGGGGGTGGGGGGAAGGATTTTAAGAGGAAGGTGAGAAAGAAGGTAGAATGGACTCTTTGTGCCATTCATTAGTTTAATCTTGGGTTGGCAGCTGGCTCTGACACAGTAACCGTTGCTCTTCTTGCTCCAATAATGCTCTCTTTTCTGGACATTATCCCACTAGTGCTGGGAAGGTTGCAGCAATAGGATGTTTCTCAGCTTGGGTTGAGGTATGTCACTACAACTTTGAGAGAGTCTGTGGGCACTGTCTAATCTTCTGTCTGATTCCTGGCCATGATGCATTGGCCATAAATAATGCTGCTCACCCAGCCTATATGCTTTGCTACAGAAGAGCTGACAAAAAAAGGACTGCAGTGCAGGGAGGCATTAAAATATATTAAAGGCAAATTTCTCCTCTGGTGTCCCTCAGTGGCAGTGCCATTGATAGCTGAGGAACTGACGTATGCTGCTTATTTTAAAAAATATTGCTAAGTAATAGAAAACAAAGCAAACAAAAATGTAGAGGCAAACTAATAAAGACATTTCAGAAGCAGGAGGAATGCAGAATTATAATAAAGGACTTGATTGCCACTTGATTGGCACTTTCTACCTTTGAAATGCCTCTATCCATTCTCATTCCCAAGCCTAGAAAGCTTTCCTTAGATTTTCAGTCTGTATTGCCCTGCAAGACTGGAGTACTCCTGCTCCCTCCATAACACTCCCACCCTTAACTGAGCTACAGAGACTGTCTCCAATGTCCAGACTACCTGCAGGTCTCAGCCAGCTGAATTATAAACCTGCTTTGTGGGATCTGGACAGGATTGCACATGTGAAGGACTGGTAAAAATTGGGTTCTAGAAATGCTCACCATAATTCCTATCCTGTGAAGTGTTAAGAGGCAGTCATTTTCCCGTGAAATAATCTTTCAGTATCTGTAGTGCTGCCCTCTCAAATCAAGCACAACCTTCTGCACTTCTGTCAATAGCAGCTGCTGATTACAATCACAGTTCTGGTTTCTTGAGCTACATAATCCTGCTAGTTCATTCTTAGACCTATTTTTCTTAGCACACAGTATCCCTTATACTAGTGTTGTCTCCATTTTTGAGTGTTTGTGATTTGTCAGCAGGCTGATAGCATCATGCTTGGAGACAGTCTCTCTTGCTGGGAAAGGGATCTGTTTGTTACAAAGAATTACATGGCTTTCAGAGCTACATGTATCAAAATTAACTGTATTAATTAGCTTGTGCTGTGCTTGTAAAGTGATCATAATAATGCTTATCACAATCTTAGTACCATTATCTCTGTTTTGCAGATAGTGGGACTGAGCTACAGGAAGGCAAAGCCCAGTGTAAGGGCCCTTGAGCTGCCCATACATTTCCCCTGTGTCTTTGGCACAGTAAGCAGCTTGGAGGAGAAGCTATCCAAGCACACTTTGGATGGGTCTGTCCTGTGAAAAGCTTTCTGGGAAGCTGCTAGATGATCTCCTGGACTGTCAGTCCGTGTCTTCTTGAACAGAGGACTCCCATTTGTCTCAGAGGCTATTTTGCCATCTAAAGTACTAAGCTCCCCCTGCTTGTCAGTTTACTGTTCACACTGGACCTTATGGCTTATTAAAGATGACTAGATGACTTGCAAACCATTACCAGCTGAGTGTCTCAATGGATGTTCCTCCTCTGATGCCATAAATGAAGTTGTTCTTCCCACTTTGTCAACACATAGCCTTGGAGGCATTTGGCCTCCAAAAAGGTCAATTTGTGAGACTTTCCATAAATAACAGACCCAATTTCAGACCTATTAAAGGATATAGTTTTCTTCAAATTGCACCAATGCACTAATGATGATATGTGCTGAGATAGGTCTTCCCATTCACCAGGCTTTATAGTAGTAGAGAGATGTTACGGGCTCCATGTGGTGGGGATGAAGCAGAGCAATTGAGTCTAGAGGCTTCAGGCACTCAGTCAGGCATTCATATCCTTGTTGCTTTATGACTCTACCAATTGCAAATAAAACCCAGATCTTCCTTTTTTAATTGGCTGTTTGAAGATAGGATTTCTTGGATAATCACTGAAGCACCACATGCAAGAGATGGCTGTGTTAATGCCCACGTACAGCTCTTCAGAGATTTTCACAAGCTTCTTCTGATAGTCAAGTTTGAGAAAGTTGACTTTTTTTTTTTCCCTTTGGCTAGCTGTAGCTGCTGTTGAATTGATTAACTCAAAATAAATTTGACCATCTTGTATGATAATCATAAGTACTATTTGCTAGCTTTTAAAATGACTGATTCTGTCTTCTGGTGTGCCTCACAGTAATGCAATTGGATGAAGTATGCACTCTACAGAAAGTGATCATTTCAGTCTAAACTAGCTGAAAACAGCATTGTGGTTATTTGCAAAATATTTGCAATTATAATACGCCAGAGACATTAATATAATATTTCCTACAAGCTATTCGAGAAAGTATGACACTGCAGTTCTCTTCTCCTATGAAAATCCCTCAGG
Source organism: Pterocles gutturalis (assembly GCF_000699245.1). Classification (NCBI taxonomy): domain Eukaryota; kingdom Metazoa; phylum Chordata; class Aves; order Pterocliformes; family Pteroclidae; genus Pterocles; species Pterocles gutturalis. The sequence goes on from NW_010138311.1 coordinate 83,040, forward strand.
AGTACAATAATCTGACTACTTCCCAAGGGATTCATAGGGTTGCTGTCCTCAGAAGCCCACTGTGGCTCCCAGTACTGAATTCTCTAGGACAGACTGTCCTGAAGACTCTAGATTGATTATGCTGTTAATGACGCAGGAGGTTCTGCTGCTGTTTGTTTATTCTGGGATTAGCTAAAATTAGAAGTTGACTCTATGTTCCTGAATTAATTTAAAGTAAAAAAATGCAAGTTACTGATTCTGTTGATTTTTCTGGAAATACGGTCTCTAAAGCCAAAGCTAAGATGATTTTTTCCTTGAGTTGTGAGTCAGTTCTTAAATTATTTTGAAATGAAAGATGTCTGGGCAAATTGCTATATACGAACAATAACCCCTGAGCAATTTCCAAAGTAACTCCTTAACATCCTATATTGGACATCTACAGTTATCTAAGATTTTGAAAGATCAAGAAGATGTCAAAGCCATGCATTAAATGCTTGAAAACAGCTGGATAAATTCAGTAAGTGTTAACTGGACAGACCTTGGTCTTTTGACTGTTTGGCTATACCAAATACACATAAATTGAAGAGGTATTCTTTGCATCTCTGGATGGTCTTGATATCTAAAAAAATCAGTAAAAAGAACAAGAAGTACTGAATCTTTGATGGCAATAGGTGATGACGATACATAAGTGATGTTTCAGAAAGTGTGTTAGGTTTAAAGTACTGAACTTGAAACACTGGAAGAGCCTCTGTTTTCACAGGCTTCTCCTTAATTTCAGTTTTGGTTTCTCAGTGGGTCCCAAAACAAAGTATACCCAAATCAATGGTCGGTTCTCAAATGTAAGCTGATTTTAGACTATTCTGATACACCTTGGCAGAAACCCTTTGGAAGAAAAAAAAGTAGTTGAAATGCCTGCACCCCACATCTAATTCTGTGGGGTTTCTTTTGGTATTATTGGGGCATATGTGAAGTCAATAAATATGAATGTATATAAGATAAGGCAAAGATAATATTTTCTAGGTTTGCAATACCTTTCATTCCAGGCTCTCAGAAACCTTTAGAAAGATTTTACTCCAGACACCAACTGGCCAGGAGATGGTGTTAGTGGTATACTATAAACAGGCAACACGTGACACAGAAAAGCAAAGTGACTCACTCACTCGTGTGAAATCTGGTGAAGACATCTCATCCTCCTCTGAGTGCTGCCCCATTTCTTGGACCTTTCATTGGCCTGTTCTGATTATTTGCATTACCCATAATAACTATTATTCAGTGTTGCTGTTTCAATATGGCAAGCAAGCAACAATATGAAGGCAAACATAATTTCCTTGAAATAATTTCTTTGGGGATACATTCATTAATAATGTAGATAATTTATTATCAGGTAATTTAAAATAGAATAGATCAAAGCCTACATCACTCAGGAACGGCTGATGTGAGTGAAATAAATTCAGATATCCAGAAATTTTTTTTCTTGTTTTCCAAGCTTTAATTTTGTGGCTAGTAAGAAGTAGTTTGGAAAGATGTTCCTCTCCAGGACAACAAATGCCACATGTTCCCTTCCTCCTCCAACTCCTGTCAGGAGCCAACTCAGCTGAGATCCCCAGCTACAGAGCGACCTCAACCCTTTCTTTTTCCTTTTCTATCAGCATTGTTAATCCCTATGCCAGCTCATTTCTCCTCTTTCTAGTCTTCATTTTCCTCCTGTAGTTGCAGCCCTTGCAGTCTGTCCCACTAAAACCACGTTGTCTGCAGTTGTTACTATGGAATGCCACCTTCTGGTATTGTGGGCTGGCTTCTCATCTTCACACCTCCTTTAATGCTTCCTCTCTCACCACCCTTCTGTTCCGTTATCACTTTCATTGAGCTCAGCAAACACTGATGCTCAGACGATCTCCTTCACTTCATGACTTTGCCTATGCTACTTAAATATGCTTGTGTGTGAGATTTTTTTTTGTACATCCTTCCTCCCAACATTCCCTTGCTTTGTTCAGGCTTTCAGTGGTGGTTCCTGCTTGCTCTTCTGCCTCTGCTCCTCTCACCGGGAGGGTGCCATCAGCCAGGAAGGGCTCTGTGGGCAGGGAGACAGGAGTTGGTGTTGGGCAGTCCATGGTGGTTGCTATGACCCCAAGTTAGTCATGCATGGTTTTGCACTTTATCAGCTATTTTAATCATTACCATCCAAAGAGAAGGAAATAAAGGCTCTTGTGCTGCCTGTGTTACTGGACAGTCATAGCCAGCCTGGACCCTTTAGTCTCAGTCTAACTATGCTCTCTTGAAGTGAGGGAGGCCAGGTACAGCCTGAGTTTTGCTACTTGGAGGCCCCAAAAGCACAAAGGAAAAAGAGGGAAACTGTACGTTGATATTTCATAGAATCATAGAATGGTTTGGGTTGGAAGGGACCTTAAAGATCATCTAGTTCCAATCCCCCTGCCATAGACTAGACCACGTTGCTCAAACCCTCATCCAGCCTGGCCTGGAACACCTCAATTTCACTGCTCTGCCTCCTTCAGGGAGCTTTCCATGGCTCAGTGTGCAAGGGGACCTGCCCCAGCCTTCCCCAATGCAGGGACTGTCCTTGCCTCTCATTTTGCACAGATCACACAAGAAGGGGCAGCTCCTATTCTCCTTTTATCTCTTATTTGTCCATCCATGACAAAGTTGGGGGCATCCTGACTAGTGGACAATACAGTTCTTGAGCTGGGACATGCCCTTGTGTTTGTGTCTAAATGCTGTGTAGACATGTTATCTCCAATAGTTATTATCTTTCAGATTTAACATGCTGGACAAAGTGTCCTGGATGGCCTGGGAAAAGAGCCATTGGGATTAAAGGCCACTGAGATCAATCAGGCTGATGATTTATTTATGTGGTTGATTATTGTAATTATAACAGCTTTTGATACTTGACCGGTATGCTCTAATTTTGAAATGATTTTTTAAAATTACATCACTATTCTATTCAAAACTTCCTGATTATGGTTATTATCTTAACTCGGGGTGCGGGGGGGAGGCACCTAAATACCATTTAAAATTTTGATCTAAGTGATTTAGATAGCTAATTCATATTTTCAAAATAAGTTATTTAAGAGTCTAATTCTAGTGATTTTCAGGATGGCAAAACTGATGGTCCTCTTGCCATTATTATTCAGCAGTGGAAGCTTCTCCATTTATATTTGCCAAATAAATCTTGCACTTTGAGTTTCACACAGAAAAGCTTTTCACAAAATAACTCCCTTCACAAAGTACCTTTTCCAATGAAGCTGCTTTACCTGTACTGAGACCACTTTATGAGGCTGTTGAGCCCACCATATATTCTTCAGATTGGTCTTCATCTTGCTAGTACAGGAAGACTCCATCATTTCTGAGGGCAATTTAGATTCATTGCCCTGAGAATACTGGCAGAGAGGGCCATTCAGAAAAGCGGTGTTCACTCTGAAGATGATCTGTTGCCCTTAAAAATGAGAACTGATAAGGGATAATGCTCCATTCCATCAGCAGTGTGTATCTATAGGATATATCAATATTTCCATAGAGTTCATTATTTCAGCTTTTCATCCTAATTCTGCAGAGAATTAATGTGGAAATATTGCTGTGCTCTTCAGGATGGAAATTCTGAAATTTGATCAGTTGTGCTTACAAAGCTGGAAGCACTTCTTCTTTGGGGGAGTTTTCTGTCCCCCAGAATTCTCTGAAGCAAAAGTCTTTTCTCCCAGGAATTATACAACTGAAATTTTTACTTTGGAAGGGTGGGGGGAAAAGTCTACTTATTTAATATGTTTCTTTTTAGAGACTGGTCTTTAATAAATAAAAAAGGCCTGAGTGTGTGAGGGAAATTGTGTTTGAATACAAAGGACAGTTAATACAGACTTGGAAATTTGTGTATGCGAATGGAGAAAGCAGAAAACAGGCAAGTGTGGTTTCGTACATACATATGGAATCCTAAGGAAAACAGCAATAGAATTCAGGAAATATTTAATCCGTGGTTTGACCATGCCTACAGCTCAAGGTTGGTAAATAAGTGACTGCTCAAGGTAAGATTGCCAGAACAGGAACATTTGCAACAGGCTACTGACTGTTATTATTGTAAATGGGCCTTGTAGCATCATGCCTCTCTTAGATATAATGTTAAGAAATTCCTTGGGTGTCATGGCATCGTGTTTTGTTAAAATATTTTTTTTTTTTTCACCAGGCTCTCTTTGAGCTGGGAGATCCATTGATTACAATTTCATTTAATTGCCACAGGTAGGATACCCTTCAGGAAACTACTGTCCTCACTCCTTCTGGGATTTCTGTTGTAATGATGATGTTTTTCAAACTTTGTTCTGGAAAGAAAATCTAGGCTTATCATTAATGTATAATTACAATAATGAATTATGATGGCTTGAGTTTGCCTTGAGATCTGTGTGCACATCGAAAATAAGGTAAGAGTCTTTAGGTGGCATTTACAGTAATTATATTAATTAGAGGGGTGTTAGGGTAGTATTACTACGTTATAGCCCTTGGACTGTCTATTTTAATAGTGCCTGTGCAAGGACTTCCCTTTATTTTGGTGAATAAAGACTATCACAGTTACCTGGGAAGAGGATGGCTTTAGCTGGACTAGAGCGTACCTGTGGCTGAGCAGCAGTGGAACCCATGTCCAGTCATCCAAAAATACCAGTTTCAGCACATGGCAGCATTTATTTTCTTGTCTGGACATGTTGAATGTGAAACATATTTCTGAGAAATTGGAAAAATTTCAGGAAATAAAAACCATTTTGCATAAGTTGGCCACATGCATTAAGCTGTGTCAGTGCCTAAGTAAGACTGTGCTTGTGCTTTGCAATCTTAACTTTTCTCATTTTGCTTTCTACATTTTGCTCATCTTTCAGTTCACAAACTTATTGAACTTAACATTGCTAACTGCACCCATTTAGACAGAAATTAAAGTGAGGAGTCCTCTTGTTTTTCTATTATATTGCTAAGTTATTTTTGTCACCGTTATGGAGTAGGTGGGTACACATCTACATACAGAATACATTATAATTTTGGAAGACGGAATGAGTCCAATTTTTGTTCACTTCCCTCCCACTAATGGTGTTACAAAGACTGCAGGATTGGCATCCATATTACAGTTGTCTGAATGGCCCTGGTGACACTTCAATCCCAGTTAAAACAGATTCTGTTGTATGTAAGGCAAAGGACAGGAAACTACTGAGCTTGGTTTAGAGAAGGATTTAAGTGTGATATGTGTACACATGAAGAATTAGAACGGCAAAGCAAACTGGATAATTCTGGAGTGGTCTGGTAAGCTCCAAGGCAAAACTGAATTCGAGTTGCATGCAGATCCTGATAGCTCAAGAAATACCATTTTTAAAATTGCACAAAAGGAGTATGGTTTCCTTTAATCATTGTGGAAGGCTCTGAGAGGCAGAGGTGAAGGAGAAATGGCCAGGCTGATGAGTTCAGGCACTAATTAGGGACAAGGTCTCTTGAGGAAGTTAATTTGTTTCTAAATAGCCAACTACCAGCTGGCAGGGAGCGGAAGAATAGTTGACCTCTGCATCCTGCTTTTATTTCTTTCCTAAAGTGAGAGATACCTTTAGAAGATCTAGACAATGTTTTGTCATCTGAAGTCTTCTTCTACGAAATATCTGCTTCTGATGTGAAAATGTTTTCCTTACACAAGGCAAGGGAAAATTTAAACATATTTTTGTCTCTCGAGATTGGTGATGATTTACATGAGTATCCCTTGAGTTGTACCGCAGTGCTCAGGATAGGACATTTTGACTGATTTTAACTGTTCTGGTCTTTCTGACCCTGCCTTTGGCTATGCTTCTGAAAGTGTCTGGCATGACTGCTCTTGTTTGCACTTCTCCCCCATCTTTGTATGCCAGATAGCTTTTGCCATCTTCCTGACCTTACTGGGTAAACATTGCAATGACACAGCTTTTGCATAGCATTCATTTGTATTTGAAAAACATTGAAAGGCAAAAGAAGTGCAAGCAGGTAAGTGAATGAGAAAAAAGAAATAAAATGGGAGGCCAAATTAGCACAAAGCAGTGGGGGGATAGGCTCTTAGCACAGACCAGAGAGTTACCATGGAGGGGCATGGGCTCTTCTTTAGTGTGTGTGTGATGCTGTGTAGATATGTTATCCTGAATAAGGACAGAGGTGCATGCCTGTCTGTGTGTGTGTTCTGTTGTGGGTGTAAGTACACCCATTATCTAAGCACCCACCTGCAGGTACATGAATCAACAGCGCAGCAACAGCGAGGATTTGCTCACTTGGGTTAGCAGCACTAGAAGGGTCTGGTCTTTCTGAACTGCTTGCATGGTGGACTTGACTTCATCAATTTTGTTGTTTGCCTTACTACCTGGTGGATACACATCAGGAAAGACCAGTGCATTTCTTTCCAGCTCAACGCATAGAATGGTTTGGGTTGGAAGGGACCTCAAAGACCACCTAGTTCAAACCCCCCTGCCATGGGCAGGGACACCTCCCACTAGACCAGGTTGCTCAAAGCCTCATCCAACATTCCTGTGGTGGCTCATTTCTGAGTCACTCCTTTTCTAATCACTATAAAAGTAACACTAATATAGCAGAAAGCAATTAAAAAATCCCAGAATCTACCTGGCCCACACTATCATTTGAGTGTGATTCCAGGGCTGTAATTAACTGTGCAGTGTTGGGATGTGTGTTGTGTCCACCACCTGCCTCCCCTGTGCTGAATTTCTACTCCAGGTGTTGCTCTTACAGATCTGAACAGGAGTAAAAGCAAGGCTCAGAACTGAGACATTTCTTGATTGAATGCCAAGGAGGCCTGGACTTCTCCTGCGATGTGGTGGCATGTCTTCTGCTGTTCTTGTTGAAACAATTCATGGTGGTGGCTTAAGTTTTACGATCTGAACATTGAAGGCATTGATTGTTTCCAAAACAAATAGCTTGCCACATTCTTTTTGGAAAAAAACGTAATTCTCCCTCACCTGTAAAATAGGTAGCTGCTAATTCACTTATAGATTATGCTCAGCTTTTACATGAAGGCAGCTGTTTTGTCATAGATGTAATAGTTACTGTTTTAGTTATGTTCATCATTATCTTGTAACTGCTTTTGGTTAATAATATTTGGCTTAGGACCCCAGCTAGTGGATAAAATACCTCAGTCCCAGTACCTATATAAACTGGTTACCTGAACAGGATATAGCTGACTGTATGGGTATAATTCAATGATCTTCAATATGCCCATACAAAAGGGCATTGCCAATGAGTCATGTGTTATTTGCAGGTTATTACTATCTAGAACCTGGTGCCAAGGAAACTGGTTTATTCTCTGTTATTACTGTATTATTCATTGCATTGTGCAATAGATCAATTCCAAACATAAATACACTGAGTAGTCCATGGATTGAAATAAATCCTGTTACATTCAAGTACGTACATGCTCCATGCTAGCCCTGGCACAAGGAATCAGAAGTCTCATGTAGTTTCTTTGGATTTTTCATATTCTCTTACTAGTACTTAGATGCAATTTTTTTCATTTGGCTGCTTAATATTTGATGGCAACTTCAATGAATGACTTGGACAGAACATTTTGGACTTTGTTCTGAAACTCACCATGCTCACTGGAGGTCCCTCATGTATTTTTGAGCTCTGGGTATATTGACAGTAGCATAAAACTTTTGGGAGGACGTAATTTCTCCTCAACTTTCCCACCAGGATTCAGCATTTAAGGTATGTTTATTTTTGTATTGGTTACATTTTGTTAGGTGTAGAAGACAGAATCACTCTGTGTTATTATGCAGAACATAGTCCTGTTTCTTCTACCTCCCTGTGTTTAGACTGGAGGCACTCTGGGAACTTTGGTGTAGTACAAAGCCCTTTCCACACCTGTGTGTCCAGTTCAGAAGGGATTTCTGCAGTGCCTTGGACCTCTCCTAAGGCTCACTTGGTGATTTGCACAATGGTTTCTGTAAAACAACTTTCTGATCCAATTTGAGACTACTTATAATCAAATCCCACTACTGGTTTCATCAGTCCTCAGATAGTGCTGGTAGGGTCAGTCATTTAAAGCAGATTCTACCATCTGTTTTAAAGAAAAGTACCCAGCAACTCATGCAATCTTGCCCTGATTGAGATCTTTGGCTTCGTGCTAACTTAAGGACAGTGTGAAAGACATCATTCCATGCAACCCTTTTTTCTGCAGTCTCCAGATGCTTTTCCCATTTCCACTGTCACTCTCTGGGCTTTATTTAAGCAATGCTGTGGGGGCAGAGAACAGTCCTTGGGCACAGACTAGCCATGTGATCACAGACGTGGAGTATCACCCTGTGCCTTTGGCTGCCCTTCAGCCTCTGCCTTGTATTTTTAGCTTCCAGTCTCCTTAGTGGAAGAATTGTCTCGTTCCTATATTTGTAGCACATCTAGCACAGTGCGTGGATTAACAGTTCTGCCCACTCCTCCTCTGGTCTGCAGTAAAAAGTAAATATTAAAAAAATTATTCCTTAATTGTGATTAATTGTATTTCCTAACACATACATGACAAGGCATCCTTGTTTAAAGGAATTTGTTGGAACTGGTAACCCAGCTTGGATGTCTTTGTCATACAACAGGTGCTTCAAATCACTAGTCTCCTGCAGTCCAAGCTGCTATTTATTCCTGTTCAATGTCAGATCCTTTTGCTTGGAGTCACAGAGCATACCATGGAGCCCACACATTGTGCCAGCAAGCATATTTAATCGTACATCAGCAGATTACCTATAATTAGCTCCATCACAGCTTGATCCTTGGAGATCTTCAGTGGAAGGACAAGGTCTACTGCAAAGACTGAAGCAACCCTGCAAGGAAGATAGGAACCCAGCTGCAAAGTACTGCTAGAATAGATTGGAGCTGGTTAAAGCCTTTGACGATCAGTCTGAAGTTGTTCATAGTTTCATATTTCAAAGTCCAGGCTTTGACGTCCTTGAGCTGTTCCAGGGGGTAACTACAAATATGTCAGGGCTTCAGTCAGTCCTGTGCACCTCTGTAAATTCTTCATTTATTTGCTTTGTACCATACTGTCAAAGCTTGGCAACTGGGAAGGAGTTTTCCTCTGCCCGTCACTAGTAGCCAGTGGTTTGTCTATATTTGGGCTAGTCACCTTAAACTGATTTTGTATTCAGTGCAGAGAAGCAGGGTCCTTCAGAGCCTGCTGGGAGCAGTGCATCTGAATGTTCAAAGCATCTGCTTTGGGATCAGATGAACCATGCCCTACAAATGAATGTTTCTTTCCAGAGTGATATACAGATAGAGATGTCTAAACTCAGCTGGATGAAACTCACCCAGTACGTTTGCCCTTCAGTCCAGTTCAGCTTCTCCTTATCCTCTCAGTAATCTCCCAGTATTAGCAGGGCTAAGCAGGACTTGGGACAATTTTCCTATGTTGTAGGAGGCACAGAGAAAGCAGACGGAAAAGAAGGGTGTGGCAAATCATTCGTATAACTTGTTCAGACCTGTTAAGTACACTCCAGCTTTGTGTTATTAATGTTTTTTTTTTAAAAATCCAAATCATCGTCCCTTCTGAGTGTTCTAGAGCAACACCTGCTACCTTGTAGACCTTGCAGGTCTAGCACATGGCCAGGGAAACTGAATCACAGCTCCCCTTGGGCTAGAGCTGGGGTTACAATATTGTGGTCACAATATATGCTATATTGTCCCAGACGGTTAACTCCTCTCTGTTAAGAACCCATGGTTTTCTGTGTTGCTATTTCAGACTTTCCCACCTGATTAGCACCAAATCTGTTTTCACTCATCTGAATATCTGCTGGTTGTATTATATCTTATAATATCAGCAACTGGATTTTCCTGGCTATTGGTATCTAATAATCTAATTTCTTGTAGGGTTATATTTAAAAAGACTAAAAACTGAATCTTCTGATTTGGAGTGATCTGTGTCTACGCCTTCCTCCCAGAACTGACACAGGTGCATCAGGATCATTTTTGTGACTTGAAAATTAAAATGTAGTCTGTATAAAATGTAGGAGCAAGGAGACATATCTGAGGATGAGAATAAAGGTCAAGAATACAGGAATAAATTCAGGGAGACTAAACAGATACATATTTGGGAGAGAATAGAAAAAGGAAGAAGAAAAGATTCTGTAATGAAAATGTAGAGGAAAGACAAAGGCAAGTTAGAAGTTTACTACCTAATGTGGAAAGAGATCAAGTAGCAGCTCATAAAAAAATGAAATTATTCAAGGCTTTCAATCGCAAAGTTAGTTGTGTCCAGAAGTTTAGCAAAATTATTTCTAAATTTGTGGTAGGAGCTTAAGTCAGAAAACAGAAAAAAAAAACCAGTTTAAAGAATATTTTAAGGCATGTATATAGAGAGAACCAGACTCTGAAAAAGCTGCCCTAGGATATTTGAGGAATTAACAAAAAAGCAGCCACTGAATTGTTAGTTCTCTGTGGTAGCTGCAGAAAATGAAAAGACACAACAGGCTTCAGCCTTTTCAGCATCATTCGTCAGTAAATTTCCATTTCCACTGAATAGTGAAGCTATTTTTTCCTTCCTCTTATTCATGTGCAGATTTATTTCTTATTGGCTCTTATGATCCTTGCATCTTGAAACTTATTCTTTCCAATATGCATATCCAGGGGTTGAAACGGAAATTTTGAAGGCCTGTTAGGAACATTTAGACATGCTGGTGTAAAAATGTGAGAACTCCTTGTAGCCTTCATTCTGCCCTATTTCCTCTCCATGGAAAATGCTGGTTTGAAGTATGGCACAGCAGCAGCTACCAGCTCATCCCAGTTGCTGTGGAGAGGTATCTACTGCAGTATATTCCTGTTACACTGACCTTGAATGCTTGTAGATTTTTGTTACTCCCACTGCTGTATAGTTAAAATGTATGTTATCTGTGTAAGCTGGCCATTAAGAGAACTGAAACCATTCATGCATAATGAGTTGGAAGTGAATTTCCAGTCTTGCACCATAGCTCCTGTGAGTAATACATATGTCACAGCCCTCTTCAGCATCACTGAGATTCCTCTCATGAGAGGGGACCGTTCAGCTCAAGAAAGGTTCCAGGGTCAGGACTTGATTTATGTCTATATTATCTGTTAATTCTTTTCTGCCGCAAACTGCCCCGCATGGCTGAACTTACTGGAAATACTGTCATGTGTATGTGCAATACTCTCTCTGTAAAGAGAACAGAGAAAAGTTAGTCCAACAATTTCTGAGAGAAAAAACTGAAATGCTTATCTGTTTAGAAATATCACTGCAGAGACCCGGAGAGATGCATTTCAGTGCATTCCTTTCTATCTCAGACAAAATGTGTCAAGATGCACTATGCCAGGGCAGATGTTGCAGAACATATCACCTAGCCAAGGATCCTGGCACAGAGAGGAGGATGAAGGCAGGAAGCGCTCAAACACAACGACGTCATTGATAACACTATTAAACTGTGAGCTCATCCTCCATCTCCATAAGGCAGCGTTGCAGTATTTCTGAGATAACATCTTAATTTATCAGCAAGCAACTAGGTCAGAATTACTCGTATCTTTGGATGAAATGAGAGCTGAACAACAACAAAAATTCCAATGAAGACTAACTCTATCTAATACTTGCTATCCATTCTTTCATGCAGAAATATCCTGCCAGCTCTAGTGCAAGGCATTATTAAAACTTATTAAGAATATTTTAGAATTGGTTGACTCCTACATCTGACTACACCATCTTAAGGTTAATGTATTAAATTAATCTTAAAGCTCACATTGGTTACACCTGAAATAGTCACAATGATATTTCAGCATGAAAATATGAAAGGTGGAAGACGTAACTTCTCAGAGTCATTCAAATGGGTGCATTGTGTATCTACAACATATTCTTGTGACTTTAAAACCAAGAATAAAAGATAGACGTTGGTTTAGAAAATAAAATGGTTTAAAAAAAAATTTCATAATGAAACCTGAGGCAAATTACTGCTAAGTTTATTGAGCGTGAACCCGTATTTGCATCAGTAAAATGATGGGAGTTACAATAATGCATCATGTTAGAAGGATGATACTAGATGAAAAATATTTAGATTAAGCTGGAATACTAGGTGTTTTAAGGCAAAAGATGTCAACATAATGAACACGTTACTTTTCATTGCCAAGTGTTGTCCAAACCCATTATTAATTTTGAGCAATGCAGCCTTGCTAATTTCTTTTGGCTACCAAGGCCTGTGAAGCCATAAAGGCTGCAGGGGTGATGACATGGGTGTGTGTTAACCAAGTGTCAGTGGATCATATATTTCTCTCTCTTGCAGGATTTAGCATTCAACAGTCTTAAAAGCTTCTCCAGATAATAGTTATTTATCTTTCCCAACATCCTACCAAGTTGGTAAGTATTGTGCCATTTTACAGATGACAATAGTTATAAACATGCTAATACTTTCTGACTGCATGGTATCACGTGGGAATCGTAAAGGATTGTGTAAACGGCATAATTTCTCCATATGTGCCAAAGCAGGTGTTGATGGACTATGGGGCATACAATGTGTTTCTCAGACAGCCAGCAATGGGCACATCTACCGGAGAAGCTACCAGGTGACATCCAACCATCAGCTTGAATTTACAGCAGTCAGAGGAGATGTTAACATATGTATGTCCCATGCAGAAATCTCATTGCTGGCTTCAGTAAATTCACAAGATCATATTAATATATTTATGTCTTGGGGACAACTTCTTGATGCATGTAATCAGGTATCTTTTGCTTCCAAATCAATTTCAGGTTTAATGCTGCTTTAAAGCATGTTCTGATAGTCTAACCTGTAAAACTTGCACAAGTAGGTTAGTGACATCTTAATTGAATAGAAATTAACTCAGTTTTATGACCAAATGGGCAATGGGGGAAATATAGTCATACTAGGCACTCTATGATTTAAATGATTGACTAAAATAGAAATTTAGAATTCTTCTTATGAAATATATTTATCTTCACAGCCATAGCTGAGGAGCATTTGATGTGCACCAAAAGAAGCTGCTATAAGCAAACACCAGTTTATTTCAAACATTGGTTCATGTCCAATATAACCAAAGATGGGGCTTCTTGACTATTTTAACATAAATGCTTGAAAAACCCTTGGATACTTTGGGAATGGGGTTAGGTGTTGACTTATATAGAAATGGCTGATAAACACCTTCTACTCATCAAGAGCTTGTGAAGCTTCTGTAATGATCTGTTCCACTTCGGACTTCTGACCTGGGATAACCCATGTAATCTGTCCACTCTATTTGAGTGTTGTAAGAATAGCTGCATGTTCCTATGTGTTCTGGCATCATAGTAATGGGAGCCATGCAAATGCCTTAGCAAGACAGATAAAATAGCAGGGGACAGAGATCATCCCTGGAACGTCTCCTGGGTACCTCCCCTCTAACTATTAATCACACTTCATCCAGGCAGATTGTATTTATGTCCTTGTTCATGGCTGCACATTTATCAGCATTGGCTGGATGTGGTAAGACACTGGTCATTTTGTCATTAGTTTTTTGCATAAAAGGAAAAGAAAATACAGTTAGAGGTGCCCATACAGTGCTCAGGATACTCGCAGGCAGAGGGAAGAGTGAGAAATACTTTGTTCTCAGGTGTCTTACAATGGGCAAAGTGAACTGAATTATTTGGGGCAGAGCAGCTTTATTTCAGAATCACTGCCTGCTTTACACTTATCTGTTTATATGTTCCTTTGTTGTTATTTTTTAATTGAGGAAGAGAAATCCATGATTAAAAATAAGTCTGTGGAATGATGTTTTGTACTGATCTGTTAATTAAAGCAATACAATTAGGATGTCATGGTGACAGACAACTCTGGAATAACCAGTACAAAGAAGCATTTAAAAAATTACGTGATGGAGGTAAAAGTAATTCAAAAGATAGTAAGTAAATGCTTAATCACATTTCCCAGATTCTTCTGCACTCATAGATCCTCCGTTTGTATGCAGAGGTTTTAACCATGCATATAGAGATAAAATGGTACTTTGCCAATAGTAGGCAAGGAAAAAAAGCGGCCTATATGACACTATGCTCGTTTCCAAACGGTAGGTGGTAGAAACCACTTTGGAAACCTATTTCGTGGTAGTAACCACTTTGGAAACCTATTTCCTGACAAACATAATTGTACTGTTTTCAAACATGGCTGAATGGGATGTAACTTGTAGCAAAAGATCAGACTGAAGAAAATTGGTGATTAATCCCATTGACACCACTGTGCTCTTAAGGGCTTTGACAGATAGAATTTAGTTTTAATTGGGGAGTGTATACAAATATTTCCAGCATACAAGCAAAACTGATTAATTTATCTTTTTAATTTTTTAAACTGTGAATTTAAATGAGGGAAAAGGCATGTTATGAGTATTTAAGTTATTTTCCTTTTTTTCCACCCGCAGAAAACAAAACTAAGCCTTAACCTGGATAATCATGTAAAGAATGTACTTTTTAAAGCTGGGATTTGACCTCATTCTCCATGAAGTCTGTTTTTCTCCTGGGGCTCTCCCATCCCTGTGTTTATGTTCCCATTCAATAACAGGAAACAATGCTATTCCTCACAAGCAGTAGGATATAACTCTCTAAGCACAACTCGACATACATGTCTTTTGATGGCAGTGCCACTTTGCGCAGCTCCTGCCCCTCCCTTGGTTATTCCTCCCACCTTCCGCTGCCTCTACAGCTGGACCAGCATGATGGTTTCGATGATGACTTATTTTTCCGGTGAATCGTTTCCCTCATCTAGCTCACTGCACACCTCCCAGCTGAGGGATATATTTTGTCATTAGCAAGTTTTAACCAAAAAACTCCAAAGGAATTATATATTTTCTTTCTGTTGGGAGAGGAGGGAAAACAATGGATAAGGTGAATCAGGAGGGGTCAGGTTTTCAGGTAATTCTTAAACCTGGTTTTTGTGCTTTGTTCAATAGGTTTTCCAATGACCAAATGAATGTATATGAGTGTTTCCAAACAGCTGTGTTTGGAGAGATGGAAGCCTAAGAGCAGGAGACTTAAAAGGCGAAATAAAATGCCTCCTTAGACTAGTGTGTTATAAGTAAAGTTGGATGAGTGGATTCTTATCAGGCTGTGAAAAATTGAAACCCCAGATTTTCCCTTGTTTCAGCATTCCTGTCCCCCTGAAAGCAGCCCAGATCTGTATGTTGTAGTCATCCAGTACTACTATTTTACCGCTGTTTGAATATCTTTGATTCCTTAACGTTTAATGGTTTTAAACTAAGAGAGGGGAGATTTAGGTTGGATATTAGGTGGAAATTTTTCATGCAGAGGGTGGTGAGGCACTGGAACAGGTTGCCCAGAGAAGCTGTGGATGCTCCATCCCTGGAGGCACTCAAGACCAGGCTGGATGGGGCCCTGGGCAGGCTGCTCTAGTGGTTGGCAACCCTGCCCACAGCAGGGGGGTTGAAACTAGATGATCTTTAAGGTCCTTTTCAACCCAGGCCGTTCTATGATTCTATGATTCTATGATTACCTCTTAGTCTGTTGTGAACACTTCAGTCAAGGAAGCAGGCAATGCTACAGATTAAAAAAGCCCTGTAAGCGTCTCCTCCCAGGCCTGACAGTGTTTAAAATACTTGAGTGCTTTCCAAAGATGAAATGTAGTTAAACCATGATAAACTACACATCTTTCAAAAAGTACTTCTGACCACATAGTTTTGTCTTGCTATGCATGTGAGTCTTATAATGGCTGAAGAAAAAATTCTATTCTGCTGCACCAGTAGAAATTCGGAGTGATCCCAATTTCGATTGGTGTAAAAATGACCAGAATCTGTCCCAGAAAATAATCTGTATAGCACTTCAATGTCTGCAATATCAAGTATCTAAAACAGGTCTTGGAATGCTCCTTTTGTACAAAATGACATCTATTTATCAAGAAATTACATAAACTTTAGAAACTACTCTGAAGATAGGTCAAAGATAATTGGATAACATCTCTTGAAGTTAGAATACATGCATCTACAAGCCTGGCTGCCTGAATTTAGACATATCCTGTGACCTAAGTCAACACCCAAGATGAAAGTATTGCCTGAATTAACAGTTAGAATTAAGGGACACTAATAAACTTTGTGCACAGAGAAATGGAATATGTTCTTCACTGGTACTCAGTTTCAGAAAGCTGTAAGGCCCTGGCATCATGAAGACGTACACAGACATCAAACTCTAAGCATGTGAGCAGTGAGTGGAAAACAAGGTGACAGGAGGAGAGGGGCTGAGTAACCACAGTCCATGAAAGCATCTGTTTGCTAATCACCTGTTTGTTTTAGACCAAAAGTTTATTACTGCAGTCAGTAAAGATATGAGTTGAATTGCACACACATTCTGTGTCAGCGTTGGTCAAAGTTTGTATTAACAGGTTTTGAAGGATTAAAAGTTTACAATAAAAAGCCACTTTGTGGCAGACTCTGTATTAAGGCTTGCAAAAGCACTGGCTGCCTACCAGCAAATGAAATGCAGAGCATCCCCTGAAAGGCATATAAAATGAAAAAAAAAAAAGTTTTCTGCATGTAGAATTTGCTTTCTGGCACTGCTTTGATGATTACTCAAGATCCTGTGTGTGCCATGGATTTTCATCTGTTGGTGGTGTTTGCATTAAGTTGTGTAACTGCTTCTTAATGCCTGTTATGTAAGGATGCATAGATTGCAGCTCCATGAGGTGTCCTGCACAAATCACAACTGATAATGCAAGCATGGTTTCAAAGGTTACTCTCGGTTGAATTAATTTTACATTAACTAAAATCCTCCTTACATAAGTCCAATGCTTGATTAGTACAGAAGTGTATGGTACAAGTTCAAATAGGGAATGTAGTTGTGGTTTTCCTGTAATATGGTTTGATAGTTTTGTGTTAATCATATCATATACCAGTGTGATGCAGCTTTCCTGTTCTGGGTGGGAGTTTTGCCATTGACTTTTGCAATGCCGTGATTTTATGCCTAGGGTCTCAGGCTATATTGGCAAAAACACAGTAACATACAGACAGAGAAGACATCAGAAGAAGACTTAGTCAGCAGCCACAAGTTCTCTTCAGTTTATACAACATCTACTATGTTAGCCCTTTTTCTTGCATTTAATCTAATTTTAATGAGGCTAAGTCAGGAACTGTACTGAGGAAAGAGAGTCTAAAGATGTCTTGGACATTACACTAAATACAGAGTTTAGCCTGGAATGGAAGAGATTTAAGAGAATTGAGACGGGGAGGGGAATCTTAGTTTAGCAAAAATGAAACAAGTATTTAAATTTAAATTTAAATCAGAAGGTATAGACAGAGTTGCAATTTGAATGGTGTTAGCTATAATAACACTTACCTCCTTTCCTTCTCTAGCACTAATTTAACACCTTTCTAAATGGTTAATTTTAATTCCCATAACAAACCCCACAAGTTAGATTTAAGTCATTTTTTCACTGGAGTGCTTTATCAGCATATATTTCCTGATGTCATCCTCTGAAAACGCACACCTTGCTTTGCATGGAGCATTTTTCAATTCTGAGTATCAGCTGACCACAGGAATATGAAATGTGGCATATCTATGGTCAGAAACCATCTTATATGGATTCACCAGAGGGATCGATAGAACAGAGAAGCGGATGCTGCTGACCGCAAAGTTGCAAAATGGCATTCGGACTCTTTGATCATGTATTGTTCAGCTTCCAAATTTTGCAAGTACAGAGATATGGATGACTTTTTCTCTAGATCTGCCTGACCCAAGCTATATGAAATTTAACAAGGCCTAGATTAGAAAATAAATCATGTTTCAAAATACATTGGCTCTCACTCTGAGGGCTAATCAGGAACAGATAACATATCTATGCTACTGATTGAAATACTAGTTTAAAATATAGTAACGAAGACATTTTTAGCTGCAAGTGTTCCTGGTGTAAACAAGCTATGAAATTTTGCTCCATCTTTCATCATACCAGGATTACTGATGGTACCTCCTGGCCCAGATGTACTAATGATCTACCAGGGGAGCTGAAACTGAGTGAGGAATGGCCAAAAATGTTAGGATGATCCCATGATGTAGGCTGAACCCGAGGCTGGTATTTGCACCATAATCCTCTTGGAAGGCTGCAGAAATAACTTCTTAACTGCATAGGAGCCTTCTCCAGTTTCCAGTCTGGCCAGTGCTTATCCATTTTCTCAGTGGTGTGCCACCATGACCTCGTAGCTCACACAGGCTTTCTTCCCTGGATGGTGCTTTCCCTCAGGAATTTCTAGAATGAAGGGTCCTTCTTGATCATTGTTTCTTTAGAGTTAATCACCATGAACTTTTTAAGATCATTCTAATAGCTGTCCTCTGTACCTGTTACAGTATGAAGCCCTCTGCTTGGAAGATGGGTAGCCACACTCAACACGGTATTGTAAATAAGGTTTTATGCCTTTCCTAATAATGTACAAATAAACTTTAGTTTTGGTGGAAATATTGTGGGAAATACTTGTCTTTCTCATGCGACACCACACTGGTGGCTCATACTCATACTGTGTTCAACTTAAACCCCGAGATTGTTTTTTCTCCATTTCTAACTAATGACAGTGTCAATTTATAGCAAAAATGTTGTTAGTTTCTAGGTGCACTCTTGCATACGATCTCTTTTCTATTATTTTGGTCCCCAAGAACATCCAATTTTTCTTTTGATCCCCATTTCATTGGCAGAAATGTCACAGGTAAAAATGTGAAAAAAGCTGGTGGGGAAACACCACTCAACTTGAGTGGTGGAGCTCAGTTTGTTCTTGTAGTAGCACAGATAGAAAATGAGAAGACTTTTTGCAAGGAAGACCCTGAGGCAGATGCATGCCCAGTATATTGTGACTGCTAAAGCAGATTTCTGAATGCACATTCAAAGTGCACTGGCTTGCTCATTATTTCTGTATCTCATAAAATCAGAGTGGTGTATTAATTCCACAACTTTGAAAATTTAAAAGTTCAGTCACAAAATGCAGAGGTGGTATCTATAATTTACTAGTTTTTTTTCTAGCTCCTCTGAAGAAATTTGACACTGTTGCTTCAAGAGGCTCCTCATCTTCCCTTTCAACCTGAATTCTGTGACCCGTTATGCCAACTTCATTTCACCTGAACTACTGTGACACTTTTATTTCATCATGCTGATGGATAGGTGCTCAGATTTGCCCAATTTTTTTATGCTGGATGAAATGGGGTTTTTTTGTAACTTTCTGTCTCTGAAAGACAGGTGCTTTAAAAGCAAAAGCTGATACAACCTTCTCTTGTACCTCAGGTTAAGTTGATTAGGTCCAAATAAAGGCATCAATCGTTTCTCTTCCCCAAAAGACCTGTCTGAAAACACCTCTGTCCTACAGCCTAAGGTACTTTGCTAATCTCTCACTGCAGATAAAGGTAAAACAAACAAGAACCCTCCAGAAACTACTGTTGCTTTACGCCTCCTGTGTAGAGAACGAAAGGGGAAAGTGCAGTAGGAATAAACAAGGCATCTATGATCCTGCGTTATCCTAAATCTGAAAAAGCTGTGGGGTGACTCAGTCCTCAGCCTACAAACAGTTTTATGAAACCACCTTGTCATGCTATGCCCTGTGTAATTTTCCTGAAGCAATGTCTGGTCATGTGTGAAATACCATGCTAGTAATATGCACTGTTCTTTTAAAGGCCAGAGCTGCAAAAGCATCATCACTTAGCATGAGACGATATCCTTTTCAAGATCTCTGCCATTCGAGGTGAATATCTTGGAATAATTAATAGTTTAGGGTATACACATAAAAATATTTCTGCTCTCATGAAGGTATAAGGTGCTTGGGGAAAGTATTAGGTTATGCTTCAAAGAGTTAAAAAAAACTAGGTAGGATTTTATGTTGTGATTTGAATATCTGTTATTTAGTAACTGAAAGGTATGCTTTTGCCAGGTCAATTGCTTTTGAAAGTATCATTTTGCTCAAATGATCACTGATAGTTTGTGAAATCTAGCACTGCAATACAATTGTTGGCCTGATCTTAGGACTTAAGGATATTTTTCTGCAGTTCCCAGATCCAGGAGACACAAAAGTGGCAGTGGAAAAAAAATGCTTTTGTTTGGGAAACACACTGTGGGAAAATTTCTCAACGTGATTTGAATGTCAGAATTGGAATGTAACAACTGGTGTAGCCAGATTAGTGCAAAGAGAAGGCTAAAGGCAAAAATTGGTTTTCATCAGGGTTCTCAGTTAATTTTGTAGTGTTGAGACAAAATTTAGAGTTTACTTTTTGTTGATTGTGATCACAAATGAAATTTCAGCTACATAAAGTTAATTATATATCTATGATAAACTAGAGCCTGAAGACTGTGTTTTTAGTGAGACTGACTTACAAAAAAAAAAAAAAAAAAAAAGAACTATATCTAGACATCTGTGGGAAGTTTTAGTTCCTGTTTGCTTTTTGCAAAACCACAATCAGGGAATCCCTTTTTTTTGCCTTGGTAAATTGCGGTGGGGAGTGTTGCCCTTTGGAGATGGCTCTCTCTTCATCTGCAGAAGAGATAATCAAATAGGAGACTGGAAAATATTGGGGTTGTAAAGCCTTCATTGGAATATATTGCAGTCTGCATCCGGATCATTGCATCAGGTCAGAATAGACACCCCAAGACTCTCCTAACCCTCCCACGGTATTCGCAAAAGATGTCCTCAAAATTCTGAGAACATTTCCCAATCAACAGCTCTTGTGTCTTCCATGTCAAAGGCACCAAGATTCTTCCAGTGGCCCCAATGGCAGTGCCTTGATTAGGGTCCCAAACACCTGAAAATGAGGGGAGCGGTGGGACATGATGTGATTCAACGCCTGGGTTATATAATCTGTTGCAAGGACTCTTGTGTACTGGCAGTTGAAAGAGCTGTCTGTGCTCCCAACTTCCAAGATCTACAGTGCTTTAAATTATGATATGACAAGTCCTTGTAAAGCCAGCTACTGCACAACAGAGCAAACCTGAGCAGTGAAAAACACCTCCTTTTGAGACACTGATGAAAGACTTGCCTAGCCTCTCACAATAATTAGGGGTTGTGTTATTCTAGAACAATTTGCAATCCCTCAAGGATGAGTCACAGCAAATTTGGTAAGATCACGATTTTGTGATTTTTTTTTTATGAGATGTAATTTTTTCCAAAATGTTCCATACTACCCTCAGCTCTCAGATTTCTTTATTTCTATTCCTTGGTTGGTTTTTTCTGGAGGGACAGAAAGCATCTCTGCATTCCTGGAGAAGGAACCAGATGAGAAGAAACTCTTCTGTCTGTCTTCTGCAGAGAAGTTAGCAACAAGTAGAAGTCCATTGGGTTTGACATAAAATAAAAAGTCATTACTGAAACTTGAAATATCTGGAAACGCAAAACTAGATTTATCCTTTATATAACCAGAGTCCCCCACACATACTGATTTTTAATAATTTACAAAGGGATAATATATTTGAGGGATCCAACGGTACTTAGGGCCTATATACAGTAAATTAGTTGTTTAATCTGTGTTATTTTTTCAGATAAAATCAACTCTTAGATAAAATGTCAGCTTTGCAAATACTCTCAACAAACAAAAGCAGAGAACTGACATAACCACCCTTACAAAATGCACCCCTTATTCACATCAGGCACAGGAAAGCCTACATTGTTACGGCAGATAATTGCTAAAGGTCTGAGTGTGGGAGAATCTTGTTCCAAAGTCTGTCAGTCAGCGTTCCTAAATTAAAAATGCTGGCAATTTCCTTTGGATAGCTACAATTTTCTTATCTGTATGTAGTACAAGTATGTGCATAATTGCTTGATAGATAAATGGTGCTAAGTTTTCAAGTGTAAAAGTTAGTTATCCACTGGTTTTAACCCAGTAGTTCTTTCTGTTAGAACAAAAGCCTTTTTTGTACTCATGTGAGTAACAAGCTCAAGGGAAAAGCTAGGAGCACCTTGGGCTGAAATGCCCTTATCTTTTCAAAATTACAGTAATAAATACGATATTTAAATGAGAAGAAATTACAGAAACATGATGTGCTATATTACGTAGGAGAGAGTCACTGTACTCTTGATCAAATTTGCATTTGTTCTCAAGATAAGGGAGATGAAATAGAAGAAATCATTTGTCTTGAAAGGAGATATAAAGTATCCCCAAATCATGTCAATGTACAATCTTAACAGTCTGTTTCATGGCTACTTGCCACTCTCAGATGCTCTTAATATACTGTACACCAAAGGCAATACTGCTGACATTGAGTTCTGCAACTGCCAAATTGCATATTCATTATTGTTTATAGTCATGTGAGGTCGAGTTCGGTCACTGCAAACAAAGAACCTTTGTCTGGGTCTTTACTCCCTCCCCACACAGTTTTTGGTTTCCTAAGTTGTGTAGCACTCCCCGGGATGGCAGTTTCTTTTTGAAGAGGATGGCTGTGTACTCTTTTGTAAACTTGTCTCCATTACTTAAAAGTGACATCATGGGAATCACTGGAAGCAGGCTAGGAGCATGCACCCAGGGTAGAGGCAATGTAAAAGAAGTCCCCTTCATCTCTTCTCTCTCCTCCTCCCCACAGCATTTTCTAGCAAACAGGTACTTTGTTGCACTCCGCTGGAAGCATCATGAGGAATTTAAACATAGGAAGGACTAATCATTATTAAAAAAAAAAAAAAAAAAAAAAAGTCCTGCCAGCTCTTTCTCATTTGCAGGCGGCTACGCACGATGTGGTCAGCAGCTTATTCACACAAAGCCAGGGTTCTGCTGTTTTGCCATCACATGCAAATTACCTCCCTGGACTCATTGGCACAGTAAACACCTCGGTTTAAGAAGTTTAAAAAGATGGATTGCAAAACTTAGGCATTCTTCTGCTCCTACTGAGATCAGTGGCAAGCCTCCCATTGACTTCAGTGGAAGCAGGATAGAGCCTCTCTTTTCTGAAGTGAGACCCAGAGGTATTTGAGCTTTTTGGAGTGCATGCAGCCCTGAAAGTCTATTCCTTTAGGGCTTTCCAAAATTTTTCCCATTTGCTTGATTCCATGGCAACACAACATCACCACCAAGCTCTCAATACTGAAATGAGACTTTACTACTAAGCCTGAGGATTTATACAAGTGTATCCTGTGAAAAGATCTCGCTGAGCTGCAATTGCCATTGGACTAATTCTGCATCCTCTTGAGATGAGTGACAATTATCTCTGGATTTATTTTAGAATAAGCCAAGAATTTACAAAGGTTAGAAGAACAAGAAAAACTGCTTTAAAATCATGCCAGAAACAGCTTTTTTAAATTATTTTTATTACACAGAATCGCTATGTTTGAGTAAAACACTCTATTTACTATTCTTTTCAAAACAGTCTAGAGAATAGGCTATGCAGTTTTCTCACAGATGGTACTGAAGTCAGGCTCTAGAGACTGCATAAAACTATGATAAAGCCACTGAAGCTTTTATTCTGATTTTTTTTATCATAGAAATAACTACTTTGCAACCTGAAACATATACCAATGTAAAAGTGTGCAAGGAAAAAAAATATTGCAAAAAGATCCATTAGATTCTGCATGTACTATTGTTCATCTTGAAGCAAAGCAGACAAGCTTGCTTTACACTCAGTGGCTGAGATTTCGCTCTGAGTTATAGCACACTGAAACTGAGTGCACTGTTTGATCCCCTTTTTTTATGCATGAAAGGGGAAAAAAATCAAAGCAGTTCTATATCTAGAGAAGGTTAAGTTGTGTCTAAGCAGTATCAATGGTCCTTTATAATGTAAAGTACCCACTAAGAAGTTCCCATGTAACAATACAAATGCAGTGGAGCAATGAAATTGTTAGACACCACCAATAAGAATTTCAACTGCCTTATGTTTCAGGCATTTCCTTAGACTCTAGATGTAACCATGCAGTGCCATCTCTTATATTCAGTTTTCCCATTATCCAGTTGTAGAATCATCTCCTCCAGTGTGATTTCTGAGATCACTTTTGCCACTTTAGTCACAGCTGTGGGTTTCCCCACTGCACACAGCCTCACTCATGCAGACGGGTCCATCCTAGAGGCAATGATCCAGATGCAAGCTGCAGCACCATGTTGGGCTTTGACCACTCCTGTGATCTGCTCTTTATGCAAAGAGAGTTACAAAGATACATGATGGAACACTGGATTTCACTTTTCAGAGTGGAGTTCAGAGCTTCCCTTTCTGATGTTTCTGGTGCACCCAGGTCAAACTCCATGCAATCCTGAGTGCGGGACGTGGCCCTGCTGACCAGGATCAGAGACAGATGTCTCCTCCTCTGGCCTCCACTACTCCACCAAGTCAATGAGATGCTCATTATGCAAGCAAAACTGAGATGAGGATGTAGTAACTGAGATCACACAAATCTGACAGTAGCACTGTAACTCTCTGTCAGCGAAACCCTTATGGTATTTTCTTTCCATATAGATGTCCTCCTGAGCTAGGCTTTGATTAGCAAAGCAGTTACAAATCCACTTAGCTGCAGCAGACGCAGATGAAAGCAGAATCTGCCCCCTCTTTCCCAAAGAATTCAAGAAAAAGTTGATATTAAGTCAAAAGCTTTGTTATAAAGCTGGACAGATAGAGGCTTGTATTTCAGAAGTGGCCAGAGATTCTGGCTATGTTGCTTTTCAAAACCAAAACTTGAAAGTGAGTGTTTGGCACTATTTCAACCAACTCTCCTTCATGAGAACTGACACACAGAATGGCTAATCAAATTTAAAATTCTTGACCCAGATGATGTGAAAACTGGGAGAATACTTCAGTATGTGAACATGCTGTCAGAAATACAATTAGAGATTGTCCTTCCTCTACACAAAATGTGATGGCCTAGAAAATGGTGCACAAGTGCAGCACTGTGTATTATGCCGAAATACAAACATTTATGAGTTGTACATTTCACATCTTAATTGTATTTTTTTGATTTGAAAAGTAGACGTCTTACATGCCAAAGTCCACCTTGCAAGAAAGTATCTCTTCTTGCTAAACAGAGGAAAATTCAGATCCCAAATCTGACCCATAAACTGCAGAACACTCTTCATAAAGTATCAGCTGCAATATCCCAGTGACGTTTCCAGGAGGCACTCAGTTGTGGGAAGCAAGGCAGCTCACATATGCACGTAGCAACTTGGTTTTTGTCTTTTGAATATAATGCATTTTCTTTTATGTGTGAAAAGCATTTGTAATTCTTACAATTCGCATTTGCAATAGATTGAAAATGACGCCTAGAAGTGAGACCTCTAGAAGGAGAATACCTCCTTGGGTTACTTAGATTTGTAAGCAGGCTATTTCCATTAAGATAAACGATGTAATCTATTTTGTCGCTGTATTCCTGTGTTGTGCTGTTTTAAATAACAGTGAAGACTCGGACGTTCAAAGCAGAAATGCCGTGCTAGCCTTTCTGTAGAGCTCTAGCTCAACTCAAGCCACTGACAGACTTTCTTTAAATAGCCCGGGACTGACAAAGCCAAAAAATACTCTCGGGCCATGTTTGTTTATATGCAGCAACCTCAGTCAACATTTACTTTTGCACTCAGTAAAAGGCAAACTGGCACTGCTGCAAGGCCAGGCAGGCAGATCGATACCGGTCCCGAACTTTCCGCAATTGTTCTCATTCCAACAGCAACTCCAGAGTCGCTGTAAACCCGTATAAACACGATTTTACGTAATTTTCCACGTGTTTTCTTTTTAGCAGCTCTGCTTTGAGGCCAGAATACCCCTTAGTCACGCCTATCGCCAGAAGCAGAGGGCGCGGGAGGCGGTTTGGCGGTGGGAGCGGCTGTGTAACGATGCCCCTGCAGCTGCGGTGGCCGCGGGCGGTGACACC
>NW_010138312.1:0-275 GCF_000699245.1 Pterocles gutturalis
CCCGTCCCTGCGCCTGCTCGTGGGACCCTGCCTGTGAGACTTGGAACTTTAAAAGACTCTTCAAACCCGTTGATTTTTAGAATATATATTTACACCCCCCATCTATCCCCGTGTCCGTGCACACATTGTGATGCTCAACCCTCAGTGCAGGGGGAATGCCGGTCCCAGCCACCCAGGACGCTCCTTCTCCTCACGCAGGAATTACTCAGAAACCAAACCCCGCCACAGCGAACGGCTCCTGCAGTGGGCCGCCGGGTGGCCTCGGGCCCTTGGAC
>NW_010138312.1:304-1131 GCF_000699245.1 Pterocles gutturalis
CACCCGCGGGGAAAGGGCCCTGAAGGACTTGCCCGAGAGAGGGGAAGCGCTGCAGCCCGTGTCCGTGAGTGCTGGCGCGGTGCTCTGTGTGCAGAGGCTGGGCTGTGACACCAGCTGAGCGGTGGCACTTCTGGTGTGTGTTTGTTTATTGTATATGATACAGATTTATATGTTACAGCATTTATACACTTCTGTGTAGTTATTTTATTCATAGGTCAGAAACCCAGGAGGTTTCCTATCTCCAGGAAGGTTGTCAGCCTCTGCCGTGCGTGGATTTAGTTTCACCTGGTACAGTTAGAGAATTTTCATTAGGAATTAGAAGATTTTCATTAACCTGAATAAGGATTTTTTAATGAAGGCTGGGCTAGGCATGTACTTGTGGGTCAGTAAGAGGAAACCGCACTTTGTGCCAGAATTGGTTGGATCTGATAACGGCAGAGTACTGAAGGCTGTGGTGATTTGGATCGTTAGCCTGGACATTTACCCCCCCCCCCCCCCATGTATGGATGTGGATATACACGGGGGTGTGGGTGTCAGAAAATGACGGGACTGACATGGGAGCTGGCAATATTGGGAGAGAAGCTCCGTGCTCACACACATGGTGTCACGTACAGAATATACGGTGTGTGTGGCTGTAAAGGGATCGGTACCGAGGGCCGGGGTGTCCAGCATGCAGTGATGAGATCTGAGCGTGACCAGTCATGTTGGCGTTCGGTCCCTGGTGCGGTTCTGCTGGAGCGCTGGGCCAGGACAATGGCGATGGCGGGGCCAGGACGATGGGGATGGCTGGGCCAGGACGATGGGGATGGGTGGGCCAGGAGGAGGGG
>NW_010138313.1:0-26356 GCF_000699245.1 Pterocles gutturalis
CTTGGGAGGATCGGTGAGTAGGGGATTGGGACGTTTTCCTCGGGCAGCGGACAGGGAGCGGGGCCCGGGGCGAGCAGCACCCGGCGGGGCTCGGCTGTGGGACCCAGCGGGGCGGGGGCTGAGTGTCCCCCCTGCTTTGCGACCCTTCTGTTCTGGGAGTCCGGTGGTTTAGAAGAAGGGATTTAGCTATTAGGGCTCTTGGAACTGTAATTTTAGTTAGAGAACCAAGATACGGGGTGATAACATCACTCATCAGCAAAGGGGAGCTTTCAGAGCCTGTCTTCCCAAGTTTCTTAAGGACACCCCTGAAAAAGGCTGTACTGCTACTCCAAGGAACTGATGTCCAGAGAAGCTGTGGGGATTTGCTGTTTCTGGACATGAAACGCCTAGTGAGTGACTCAAGTCACACATCCCTAAGCTGCGGCTGTAATCCCTTCTGTATTTCCCTTTTTTCCTTTTTAATTAGGAAATACTTGTTCACTGCAACTGGAGCCTAGAGTTTGAACACTATAAAGGCAGCTGGAACACAAGCCTAAATACAAGTATTCTAGCTGTAAGCAAAGCAACCACATTTGTAAAAAACCCAAACAAAACAAAAACCATTACTCCATACCTTGAATCTCTCATAGTCCATTCCTGGCCAGCATTTCTGCTGCTCTGGCTACTACACAAGCCTTCTTTGTGGTATAGGAGTATCTTCCAGCTTGCCCGGCTTTTAAGGAGCCCTGCCCTTACCTGCTTCATGTGCTTCAGGTGGCTTAATTTCAGATTAAAGAATTAAGTTAAAGTTCTTCTCATCAGAGCATTACCTAAGTGGGTGGTGTACTGTGTGCAATGTGTGCAAGCCATTGTTACTCCCGTGTGTTTGCTCTGAACCTCCAGACGTATTCTAGAGGAAAACTTCCACCTTTTGAAATAGCTCACACTTTTCTGGTGTAAATACTGGCATTGGTATTTGTGCTTCCAGATGTAATGCTGCGTGCTCAGGTGTGTTGTTTTCACAGCCCTTGAGTGAAAAGTGATTCTCTTGAATCAAAGAGAAACTCTCTACTTGTGTGCTTTCATGGGGTTTTAGGTTATTGTTATTTAGGACTTAATTTCCCAGAGTCTTCAGAAAGCCAGAGCTTTCAAAGTGAATGTAGTTTTCTGTTGGCATTGAAGACACCACATCTTCGCTGTAGACACAGAAGAAAAAAACTGACTTACCATACCCTTTTCCTCATTTGAATGATCATACACTTCATACTGTGCTGCTTTTCACAGCATGCTAGAAAACCCTTGGTGTCCTTCCTTCATCCTATGAGGAGGGTAGATCCCCATATGCCATCCTCGTGCCAGAATTGTCTTGAGGTGAGGTTATCTGCCTGGAGCTCTTCTCTGGCCGCTTGCTGCTGCGGGGCTGCTGGAGGTAGCCAGTGGTGTGCCTTCCCTCACATGGAAGGCGTCAGTGAAGAATGACAGCAGATAGTGGTTCCTTTCTGAAGGCAGGTGTGTAGGGCTCCCAGTCCCTGCTGGCTTCAAAGCTTGAGAGTTGAGTCTGGACTTTGCAGCCCTGTTGGCTGTGTTACGTTATCACCAACTAGCTGGACCAGCCCAAAATGGTTTTAATTCTATTTTTGTTTTTTAACAGGCAAAGATTTTTTTTTTTAAAACTTGTTTTCCATTTGATGTGCTGATTTTAGTAGTACTTTCTGGTTGTCTATAATACTGTTCCTCCTGATCTTCTGTTGCAAAAGTATCAAAAAAAACTACAAATTAAAAGAAATTCTTCCACACAGCATTCTCACAGACTCGCAAAAAGCATTGTTTTGGAGATGCAGCCCAAACTCTGTATGCAAAGCATAGCACTTAGTCTGCACATAAATGACCTATTCTCTTAATGGAGCTGATAATATCCTATGCGCTTTGATAGAAAATTTATGCTGAGATAATATACCAGACTAGAATATAGCTGTTTCTAATCTCACCCATATCCTGTCATATATCACATAGCCCACAGACATCAGGAAACAGGAGGAACACAAATCTTCTGGCAGGAATAGTCAGAGTAAAAAGAGATCTTGTGTCATTGTCGCACTTCAGCCATCTCAATGAACTGGGCAACGCTTGTAAAATAAATAATCTAGGATATGAGCCTGTTCCCACTGAAGTAAATGGCAAAATTCCCAGCAATTCCTGTAGTCCAGATATATAACACGTTAAAACAATGTTTCACAGGTTTGCTGCATATTTTCCCTGCTTAGATGGAGAGTGTGACTGTGTTTAGGTGGTAATTAAAGTTCTCAATTTTTCAGTTCCTGAATTAATTCCTCATCTGTTTTGCATGTAGTTGTCATTCGTGTGTAGCCTCCGCAGTGCAGTTGCAATAAAGGGTCAGAAGGCACTGGAATAGACAAAAAAATGGGCCACAGAGAATAAACCAAGTGTTCCACTGCTTGGAGACCAATAAATTTGACATGTTCATTAGTACCCAGTACCTCAAACCAGTGATATCCAGATAGAACTGGTGCTCTGATGCAGGCTACCAAATGTCCAGTCACTCAGCATCTGAAAGCCTCTATTTTTTAAGTACAGTACCTTTTCTGTGTATAGAAATAATCTATGAAGGTGAATTCTGAAAATTTTAAACATCCCTTTTATTTTTCCTTTATGCTATTTGTTTTGCGCTACTACTCTGTTTAGATAGAAGTAGCAGTTTCTCTTTATTTACAGTCAGTTTATTTTTTTTAATTTGGTTAATTTTCAGGGGTTTATGTAGTAACCCAGAACTGCAAGTCTTAAGATGCATTGTAAATGGGATTTTAATTACTTTTTGCATATACATTACAAAAGACTCATAGCAATTTTTTCATACCCGGGGGCTATTTTAACTTTTGTCTTGCCAAAACTTGAAATTCAGACAAAATACAAGCTAAAAAGGCTTGATTAGCCCATCTACTTGTAATCTGTCTTGCAGAACAGCCTTGGAATTACACGCTGCTTCCATTCACTGTGATAGACACAACCACTTGGAGATATCCTGGATCAGAAGTTTCCAGGGTCCGATGAGGACTTCCTCACCTGCATCTGATAGGGCTGCAGGGCTGAGCTGTAACAAAGGTGTCCCCAGCTCAGGTTCATAAAAGGAGCAGACAGTATGAAAGGGAGAAGAGGGAGCTGGTGTTTTGCTGTAGCAAAAGCCATCGTGCGGTTGGCTAGCAGCGTTCCAGCTGTGCCACAAGCACCCTGTGCCACAGACTCTGTAACCTCTAATTTGGCTGAGGGCTTCTAGAGCAGGCTCTGAGGCCTTGGCACCAAATCATGTCGTTGTGAGCCCTGGGGAATGGAATATGATGACACCAGCAGAGATAAATAGTGGCGTATCCTCTCTTTTTCAGTTCCCGCAGGATTGAGCAGTGTGCACCTCCAGCCGGTATGTGCTGCAGATGGCAATTGAGAGAAGGGGCTGGCCATGCCCTTTAGCTGGCAGACGGTGTTCTCTTGGAGCTGCCGCGTGCCAGTCAGCGTGGGAGACGATCTGGCTCCTTGTCATTCCCTGAGCTGATACATGGGAATCTTGCCCTCCTTCCTACCTGTTTTTCCTTCCCTCAACATCACATGTGTGGGAAGGGAGAAATGAAGGGGGAGAACTTGAGGGAAATGTGAGAAGTGAGTGGAATTATCTGAAAGTATGAGGTATTCTCCAAGATTAATCTCTCCTGTCATGAAGGGGGTGGACTTTTGGATCATAGCCTGAATTATACATGTATACTATTTTTATGCAGGGAGTAGCTGAAATATGTAGCATAAAATTATGCTAGTGCAAGGGGAGAGCAGCCACCCATGTGCCATAAAATAGCTGGTGGAAGAGATCATGAGTGACAGCCTCTCTCAGGCAACTAGAGAAAGAAGGGATGGTTCCTAGCCCACTGAACTTTTTTTCTTCTGTGTTATACAGCTGTCTTGTTCCTGGGTGTGTCAGCACTGTATTGTGAGTCTTCTGCCATCTGTTTATTCTGCTTCAGTCTTGGTAGAGTTCAAGGGCTAGACCTTCAGCTATGTAAATTTGGCTTTAATGCTCGATTTATAGAAGCCAAGCCTCTGCAGAAGGCTCTTGTTAGAAGCCACAGCTCTCTTCAGCAAAAAAACTCCAAAGAGCTGTAGAGAACACAACACTCAGGAAAGTTGCAGGGATGAGGTCTGCATAAAATTATCAATACCTGTTTTTTTTTGTTGTTGCTGGAACGGTAAAGAGATGCTTCAAGCAAACATCCATTGCCTTCATTATTGAAACAAAGAATTTCAAGGAAACAACACTTTTTCTTATCTTCAGTAGAACAAATATTGCTGAAAAGAAATTGGGGCTTTCAAGCATCAGTGCATTAAAATATCAAACTTGCTTTGGCACTTATGATCCTTTTTAATAATTTTTAAACCTACAGACATGCAAATCAATGAATCTGGGTGATTTACAAGCTCACTTGTGGAAAACAAAGGTTTTTCAAGTGTTTGTCTGAATTTGTTTTTATGAACTTTAGTGCTGGAATTCTTTAGCTAATGTTGCCTTTCAGCCTGTGATGTATAGACCACTGGTAGTCTGCAGAAACAAGCTATTTGTTCATGAAAGCATAATTAAACAAAGCAAACCTACTGTCAGTAGACTTTACTCTGTTGGGTTTTGTGTTTTCCACTGAAAAGATCAAGAACTCTTTTATGGTAATTCCTTCATCTGCTTGTGCAAGGTGGGAAAGGAGACCTG
Organism: Pterocles gutturalis; assembly: GCF_000699245.1. Lineage (NCBI taxonomy): Eukaryota > Metazoa > Chordata > Aves > Pterocliformes > Pteroclidae > Pterocles > Pterocles gutturalis. The sequence continues at coordinate 4,739 of NW_010138313.1, forward strand.
TGATAAAATGTGTGCATCCAGGTTACTGCTCCATTGCTGGTGGCAGTGCTATCAGCTGTGCTGTAGCTATTCCTGGGCACCAGAACAATATGCAGGTTTCTACTCCTGCAGGTCTTGTTCTTGTCAGTATAGAGAAGGCCATTGATTTCCTTTTTTTTTTTTTAAACAGATTTAAGTGGAAAATCTAAATGTCTTATATAACTTACTTGGCCGATCATATTGAACAGTAAGTCAACGATCTTGCCAGCACAGGGTAGTCTGGAATATTTTTGTGCCATGAAGCGTCTGGACCATCTAGAATGACAAACAAGCTTGTAAAACTCCAAAGTGGTTTGCAGATAATTTGTGATCAGAGTAAATGCCAAATTATTTCAAGTTTGTAGATCCTTGATTGAGACAACTTCAGCCCATGCATCTGGTCGGTAAAAAACCAACAGGGTTTTATCTCTGCTGAGGGATCTGGCGTGGCCCCTTGGTTTTAATCCAGTGTCCAATGGCATGCCCTGCGATATTTTAGGAAGACAGCTGCTTTCTGCTTTGGCAGTGTATTTTATTATCCCATACTTGCCTGAATACTTAATACATTATTCTTCCTTCTTTTCCTGCATTTTACACTGGATCCCTTCCTTGAGGTTATCTGCTTAGCCATAATAGTCAGATCATACTGTGGCCCTTGCTTTACAAATGCAGGTATGGACATACACAGCAAAAGCACAGCAACGCCTTGGTCTTGAACAGTCCAAATATTTAGTACTGTTTATATCCCTTGGTCAGTTTTTTGCTCTTTGCTCCTTGTAGTTCTTAAAAGTCAGCTGTTGAGCTCTACTTGTGTGTGTAATGACTTGGTTCATTTCACTGACAAGCTGTGTGCTAACCTAGTGCTGCTTCTTTTGAATTGCTGTCAGTGGCAGACCAACTTGAATGCAAACAAGTTTCTCTCCCCTCCCTCATGCCTTCTGTTTCCATCAAAATAGAAGACAAAAGAAATGGCTAATGACATTTTTGTTCACTGCTGTCATTGAAGCAGTTCTGGGGAGGTATTAATTACTTAATGAACACAAACACGTAAGGAGACAGGGTTTGCTCAGCATCTTGCAGTTGCATTTGTCATTTAATGCAATTTGGATAGATGTACATGAAAATTAAGAGTGAAGGTGGGAGCAGACAGCAGAGAAGAGCTGTTAAATGGCCAGGTAAACCAACTGAATTTTAAAGAGTCTGGAAAGCTGTTCCAGACAAAGGGTGTGACGTGGAGAAAACTGGAGAATCAAGCCCAGAAGGAGAAAAGTATATTCTCAGAGATTTGGTGAGAAGGCCAGAAAACTGGAACTTCCTGCAGCAAGAGGGCAAAGGACTTAAAGGATTTGAAGACATAAGTAACTTGGATGAGGAGAGTGCTTTTGATGGGTGAATTTTGGCTTGTCTGGATTGCAGGATGGAGGTGAATTGTTCTGCTCTGAATGAGCAGGTGTCAGAGATTTACAAACTCTGATAAAGCACCATTGCCTGCAGCAGTTCGCTGTCATGTTATCTCTATTCCAACCTGAAAAGAGCATTGAGAGTTTGTGGAGCTGTTCAGGATAGTCAAGGAAGGAGCGGGAAGCAGAAACCAGGTTCCTCAGTCTTTCTTACCCATCAAATCGTGTGTAGCACCCTGAACACAGACACACCCATAGGTGACAGCAACTGGCATGAAGCACAAAGGAGAAATTTAGAATCTGTATACAATTTTTAATTTTGTGGAGAAACAAGTGATTAGATGGTAAAGGGATTATAAAATAGTCCTTAAGTCTGTAAAAGGGATTGGAGTTTGCAGTTCGTTTCATAGAATCACAGAATGGTTTGGGTTGGAAGAGACCTTAAAGATCATCTAGTTCTAGTGCCCCTGCCATGGGCAGGGACACCTTCCACTAGAACAAGTTGCTTAAAGCCTGGGCAAGTAGGAGCTTGTCCAATTTCCAATTTTGCCTCTATCAAAAAGAAGGTCCCCAGAGGCAGGGCGAGTCAGAGTGCTAGCAACTTGGGAGAGCTGCAGTTGATGGGATGATCCTAAGGGCCTTCAACTGAAAAGAGCCAGAAAGAAGAAAAAAAGCATACAAGACAAAGGAAGTAAGACATGCAAAAAACCCAGTGAGACTGCTCTCCTGATCAGCAAGTATTCCAAATCCTGGTGAGATGTCAAAATAGCTGCCTGAACTAGGGTCAGAACCCAATGGTACCTATAGCCAGCCTGGAACCCGCTCTAGAACTTTCAAGCAACCTAGAACCCACCCTAGAACACGATCTAGATCCATAAATCATCTAGAACATGATCTAGAACCACCTCCCTGCCAAAAACCCAACTCCAGAATTCATGCCTGCAGCAACACCACCCCAGCTCTACAAACACCTGACTGTAAAGGACTAACTACCTGTCAAAGGCCTTGAGAAGGGAAGGCCTTAGGTCATCTCGGACATCTTGGTTGTGCAATAGTCCTCTTCCTTGCTGATAAGAAGCCAAGAACACACCAAAGGTGCTACTCCCCTCACTAACCAAGGACAAACTTTTGCTGAACAAGGTCATCACCCCCAGCTCAAAGGCACCAAGGAAGAAAGTTCAGCCAAAGTTAATCCAATACAGGGGCTGCACCACCACTGACCCAAGCGGTTGAAAGGTTTCATGCCACCCTTCCCCCTCTTATTAAGACGACACCCCTCTCCGCTTCCTGGGCTAATTAAGGCCCAGTGCTTCCTATGATAATCGGAGAAAGTTTGGCAGAGACCTGAGAACTTTTGTCTATGAAAGGTGAATAAACGAAGAGAAGGCATGCACCCAGCATTTTAATTTATGAAAACTTTAATTCAGAGGTAACCTGGAAAGGAGAAAAGGAAGAGAGATTTCTTATTTCCTTGTTTTCTATGAGATATAAAGTCAATCAGACATTCTTCCTTCTGTCTTTGGCTTGTCTTCATTTTAGAACTTTACAACTTTAAACGGTTGCAGCACTACAGTGGGTGTATATGGACTTGGTTGTAGCACTGTGCAAAGATACGGGTCAGTAAAGATAGAACAGAATAGACTATTTCAGCTGGAAGGGACATACAACAATCACCTAGTCCAACTGCCTGACCACTTCAGAGTTGACTGAAAGTTAAAGCATGTTGTTAAGGGCCTTGTCCATATGCCTCTTTGACAGGTTTGGGGCATCGACTACCTCTCTAGGAAGCCTGTTCGTGTTTGACCACCCTCTCGGTAAAGAAATGCTTCCTCATGTCCCGTCTAAACCTCCCCTGGTGTGGCTTTGAACCATTTCCACGCGTCCTATCACTGGATCCCAGGGAGAAGAGCTCGGCACCTCCTTCTCCACTTCCCCTGCTCAGGATGCTGTAGAGAGCAATGAGGTTGCCCCTCAGCCTCCTCTTCTCCAGACTAGACAAACCCAGAGTCCTCAGCGCTCCTCACAGGACATGCCTTCCAGCCCATAGCTGGAAGAAGGTAAACCAGTTTAGAGTGCTGTATCTGTGTCCAGTATTTGGGATTTTACTAGTATAAAGGTTCTCGCATCTGGCAAACCTTACTGGCAATTAAAACCATCAGTGCCTTATACAACTTCTGATGGAATTTACTGCTGCAAGGAGCAAGGGAAGCAGAAGGTAATGCCCACTTCTGCTGCAGCTACTCCAGGTCGCAGTCCAGCATCTTATTTGAAACTGCAGTTAGAGCTCATTTGCCTTTCAGATGCTGGTCTGATCTGGAGCAGTTGTGTGCAATGCACACCTAGGGAAGCTGGTATGGCAGCAGTGTTCCTTATCAGAGAGCCGGAGCAGCATCACACAGCAACCTTAGACATAGAATCATAGAATGGTTTGGGTTGGAAGGGACTTTAAAGATGGATCTAGTTCCAACCCTCTGCTGTGGGTAGGGATGCCTCCCACTAGCCCAGGTTGCTCGAAGCCTCATGCAGCCTGGCCTTAAACACCTCCAGGGATGGGGCATCCACAACTTCTTTGGGCAAAAACCTTTGGTCTCACCTCGTCATTGAATAAGTCAGACCCAGGACATGGCAGCAGCATGGGCCCAGCATCACATGAGAAAGGAAAGTTGTTGTTGACCAAGCTTGCTTTAGAGCTTCCAGGAATGTGAAAGTTGGTTCCTTGGTTCTGCTGAAGATTGTGAGATTTCTTCATTAAGTGAAGGAGTTAATCCCTCTTCCCAGGGTTTTTGAGCATTTGTGTTAACTAGGAGCCCCAAAATGAGAATATCCTAAGAGCTTGAGAAAAATCACATGCCATTCTACCTAGTTATATTTCACTTGTTGATTTCTGCTGTTACAAACTTCCTAGATTTCATTGTGTATAGAGTCAAGGAAAAAGTAGATTAAACTTCAATATTTGATTTAAAATATTCATTTCCACAGATTGTTTTCTCTCCATTTTACCACTTAGAAGCTGCTCTCACCCTCCTTCCTCCAGAAATGTAGTCCTTACTATAAAGGCAGTTTGAAGCTCAATTTTTGCATTCCAAGGGAGCTACAGGCCAAACAACTTCTCTCCAAATACTTGACAGCCCCTCAAAAGTCCTATCAATGCAATCCTGACTCTCACAGCGTTTGGTGTTTCCTTAGAACCCTGTCCCCTGAGGCTCTTGATTAGATGAGAATCTCTGCTTTCAAGAAAAGAAGAAAATGTAACTCTCATGGCTTTGGAGCACCATTTGAAGATATGATCTTGTCTCAAAAAAAAAAAAGGGGGGGGTGGGTAGGGGAGAGAAAGAATGAATTATATTTTTTTCAAGTCTAAGTTTTGGAGAACCTGATGAATAATTTTTCAGTGCTAGAGGATGTCAATATTATACTGAGCTTTTAGGTTTTAAAAAAAATAGATACATTGCTAACTAATTTAAAACTCTGCCAAACTAGATAAAACCATGGACACTCATGTCTTTGATCGTGAAATATCCAGACTAGTAAATTTAAGTGAGACTGTTGATGAAAGCTGATTGGTAATACACTAACTTAAAAGTTCCCATATAAGCATACCCAGAGGATATGCCCAGAGTGGCTCATGGTCAAATCTTGCTAGAGGAAAGAGTGAATACGATCAATAGAAGAGCTCTTGGAAACATAATCATGTTCACTGCAGGGATTTGACCTGTATTGCATTTCTAACTTCAGTAATAATGCTTATATAAGGAACTGTGCAGAGGACTAAAGCTGCCATCTTTGGGAATATGAATTTAAGCATAACACAGATAATTATCCAGCATCTCACAAGCTGAGCTCTCAGCTTGCTACAAACATTGATGAATATCCACACAACTTAAAAGTGCTCTGAGTTTGTGGATAGTCATTTTATTTCAGTTTAACACATGCAAGTTTGTAAAGAACATAAAGGCTAAATAGTCAAATTAATCTTGAGATTGTGTTGGAAAAGATTTCAATTGAACCCAGTAAGAATGTTGTTTTAAAAAGGTGTTTGTACATTTTAAAGTAAATGTTATAAGCCCTTGAAGAACTGAGATTTTAATGGAGATTAATAAACTAAATTATAATGAGCCATTGTTACAAGTTTACTGTTAAAAAGTTGAGTCATTTTATGAAGCATGAATCATAGTATTTATATGAAAATATTTTACCTGAAATAAGCCCAACAATTGCATTAGTATAATACTGTCCAGCTGAAACAGTGTTGCTGTTTTAAGTTTAAAATATTTATTTGTATGCATATATCTATTACATATGCCAGTATGGTGACATGGGATCTCGGGTTTGAATTATTTCTTCCTTATGTAGGTAGAAAACCATTTATTGTTTCTGGTTTTCAAGCACATTCATAAAAGAATAGATCTTAGATTTCATAAATGAATTTTGTTAATTTGCTATTTTTAAAATACTTGCAAGACCTCTTCTGTTGCCATGACAATTTGATTTCCATAAACATGAGTTTTTTGTGTTTGAATATCCAGCATTGTATGTGCTATTCTGCCTTGGGGAAAGGAAATGGCAACTTGACACCATAGAAATCACTATGCCGAGAGGCCCATGGAGTCAGACGTTTTTCTACAGGCAGTGGTCAGGACTAGGTTCTTTATAGCAAGATAAAATAAGCTCTTGGATCAAGGTTTATGTATTCATATTCCCTGTAATTATTTTTTTTTTCATGTCTTCTTGCAAACACTGTTTTGGAGTCAGGAAGCTTTAAGTTTCCTTTTCACTGAAAATTGGTTCCAAGCATCTGAAGACTGAATTCTAGCTGAAAGTACAGCTGGATCTCCTTGGGTCTGTGTACACAAAGCAGCTGTAAGGACATGGAACTCATTGCCCTGCAACACACTCTGGAGTTTCTGTCCTAGTGGGAGGGATTTAGGAAGGATTTAGGACTGAGAAAGGACTGGTCACAAATTGAGACATTTGTGAGGTGTAAGCCAGAAGAAAATCCCTTTCTAGCTGTATGGTCAGCATGGTTCCCCATACATTCCTTCTGTCTTTGTGAAATGATTGCAACAAATCAGACATGTTTGTGAAGTCATTAGCACCAGACTGGTTATTGAGTAAGCTGTCGAAAAAGTAGGTACCTCGGTTTTGATGTAGTTAGACAATTTAGTTAGTTCAAATTCTCTGGATTGGGCCATTAAATGATCTCTCTTGATCTATTTAATTGTGAAAGCATTGCCAAATCTTCCTGTCCCTATTCCAATGATGATAATCTTTTTTCCTGCATGTCTCTGTTCTTTAGCTCTGCACTCAAACTGATCAATACCAGAGAAGGGTTAGCGGGGGTTTCAGAAAAACAAATACATTTTTTTAAAAACAGTATTTTAGACTCAGCATCACGAGATTTTTTTTTTTCCTCCCACTGAAATTTCATTGTGGCTGCAGAGGGCTGGTGGGATGGTTCCTTGTCTCATGTAAAAGAGACAACAGAGCACAGGAACTGCAATCATTGGCAACTGTGAGTACAAAAACACTCTCGTTTTCTCTTTTAAAAGCCAGAAGGTACTTTTATACATTGACTTGCACCCGAGTGCTTATTTTACTCTGTCCTCTGCTTCTCCCACACATCCCACAAAAACAATACTGAAATGGATTCTCCTGGCACTCCTCTGAAGCCAACTCCCTGAGGTGATCTGTCATCTTATTTACACTGGTCAGCTGGACATGGTGGCCTGATTTTTGTTCCTTGAGAGCTAGCCCCTTCCGTCCTACACTGCCACAGAAGGCTAGCATTCTTTTACACCCATGCTGCAGAGGTGGAGACAGCTGCACAAGTGCAAGGCAGAGCTTGAACCAAGCCATGAGTGCCGATAAAAATGGCCATCAGCCATTTTGTGCCACTAACCCATCTTGATCCAAGTAACTCCTAACACACAAGGATGCCAGCATGCAAATTGTCATTTCCATCAAAGTTAAGCCTCAGTATTCCCACTTTAGATGGTAGATCCAAGGCAACATAGTTAAAGTAGGATCTGTTTCCTTGTGCTGTGTGCAGCTGATACTTAGAAGAAACCTGTTACGGAACCAGGAATGGAATTTAGACCAAGCATTAGTTCCCAGGAACCACTCTTGCTCAACATTTACACACTGAATCCTTTTTTACTGAGGCTGTGATGAATAAATGGTAACGGCCCACCCTTAGTATTACTGAGAAGGAATAAAAGATTTTTTTCTGTGTGTTAGCTAAAATATGGTATACATGGTGCAAATGAAAATCTGGCCCATGTGTGTATATCTTGTGCTCTCACACCGGTGCTTTCAATCCACTAGATATTCTTTCAGTGCTCATTTCCTCTATGTACCAAGGCAGGACTGGACAGAGGATGTTCCCTCTCTAGTTGCTCAGCGGAGTCATAGTCACATTGTTTGGAGCAACAGTCATTTGAACTAGTGCAAAACAAGTTCTCATTTCAAGCTAAACCCGCTTGTCACAACTGGGACTCCAAAACATGCAGAGCAATGTGGTGTTGAGCCTCTAGAACCAGTTTGCTTCACCTCTGCTCACCAGTTTTGCTTCTTCTTGTAACACTGAGCTGGCCCCTTAAGGTTACTCCTATGAGTAAATATTACTCACTGTAAAGAAGTGTTGCAGAACTGAGCCCGTACATTGCACTTAAAACCAGAGAAGACTCTTCCAAAGCTGCAGTACTAAGTAGGACACCCACCGAGAACTGTATTTCCCAAATTGTCCAGGAACCAAAGCTAAAAATCTGAGGCTGTTATATCACACCACTTATTCTTTCTCTCTTACAAGTATGATTTTGTTTAAAATATTGATGACACTTAATAATGTACTAGTAAATGTTCTTTAGTATATTTTGTGAAGGGAATGATATCTAAATGATATGAGACCTTCCAGTGACTGTGATTTAAGTCTTTCCTGAGAAGTCCACTACTTACTGGTGAGAAGTGCCAAGCAGGTAGTCAAGCAGGGTTTTACCACATTATTTTTTCAGTAGCACCATGAAGTGCAGGCTACACTCAAGTCCCAATATGATACAGAAATATGAAGGAAGAGTTATCACACACTTAGAATGTTTGCAGTCTGAATGGAGGTGTCAGAGGAAATAGCCTGCTGAAGATTGTCCAGGAAATTGGTGGCAGAAATGGCGAGAGAATCTGCCTCAAGTCACACAGCCATACTTTAGTACCCACTAATCCTTTTCAAGGAAACTTTTTAATTAACTACCTCCGTCACTCTTGGAGTTGTTTTCATCAGGAAGCAAGGTTTGTTTGTGCCACGCATTAGCAAAAGTGCAATAAGTTAGGATGGACAAGGCACTTTGTAGCTCAGATGTGCTGGTTACTCCCTATGATTTGCTTGATACCTGTGAAAGCTACACACAAGGGGGAGTTCAGCATGTTTTAGTTAGTACATGGCAAAAAACCCAAAACCCAGAGCCAGGCAAACAGGTGCACCCTGGAGTTCCCATTTGGAAGAATACTGATCTGTACTGTTCTTTGTAGTTTAGTATTAGCAGATATTTGCAATAAGTAGGCTCCACTGTATTCCTTTGTGTTTACACCACAATTGTGTGCAAAATGGGGCCTTACTGTGACCTTAAAATGTACTATTTTAAAATATATCATTTATATGACTGTGTAGGTGACCGTGGCACTGTACAGACAACAGAAAAAGAATGGGTCCTGTTCCAGAAGGCTGTGATAGAAATGTAACCCCAAGAGTCAGATCCAAGTTAAAAGAAATCCTAATAAAAACACACAATACAGTGTAATGGAGAGAAAAATATTTCCTGGAGTTATATGTTTAAAGGCAGAGTTTTAAAGGCACAGCTGGAACTTGTTTCTTAGCAACAGGGCTCATCTGAGCCTTGCAAACACTGTCATGTTGGAAAAAGATACCCTCAAGAAGAAAGGCAATATGAAAGGAGTTAGAAACATCAAATTTAGATGTCTTCCTGCTGTTGCAGGAGCATTTCATCAGCATTGCAAAAGCTTCAGGCTATGACGAAGGTTGTTTTGATAAACTGTAATGATCAGACCAAAGAACTAATCTTTACTTCTCTTTCTGAGCAGGGAAGAATGTCAAAAATAACATTTTAAAATGCGTGCATTGATATTATGGGGATACCGTAAACCACAGTTTAGGCCCTGTCTTCCCCCGTATCCATACCAACATGGCTGTATTCTACACTGAGGGCATAGGAGTCCTGCAGAATGAAGTCCTTGCTCTGTCATACCTCATACCATATCCAGTACTAGATGTTTCAGAGGAAGATCCGTAATGAACAGAGTTGAATTCAATAACCTGCCTGTAGCTAAAGCTCCTCCTAAAGGAGTTGATTAGCTAGCTGATAACACCAAAGCAGGAGATAAGTTATTTTGGCTAAATAATACTTATAAAAATTAATGGCAAATTTTCTTTTTATTGAATGTATTAGATGGTGTTCATCTACCTGTGCATCTGAGTTTGTTGCCATTAAAATCTGTGGGGAGGAATTAGGCACTACCAGCATGTGACTCATCTCTTCTCCAAAATAGGTTAAGTGAATCACACCCTCTGGGGGCCTCCATCTCTTTTTTTTTTTTTTTTTAAAAAAAAGGGGTGGACACTGCAAAGGGTAACTGGCTTGGATCAAGACACCTCCCTTGCAGATAACTGAAGTTGGGTTAGATGAAAGCTACCTGTTAACTGGTTTGCAAAATAGGGCATTTACTTTAATAGTTTCAAAATATATCACACATTGGATCTTGTCTTGTCCTTGCAAGAACTTGTAAGTAGGTCTGACCTCCATGCTGCTTCCCAACGTATATACATCTACTATGTCTCATGTAATTTGTAGATTTTTGAAGCTTAGACCTCCTTATCTTTCTCACAACTCCTCACATAAGAACCTTTAACTTCTGTTATTACTATCATTGCCCTTCTCTGTAGCTCTTTGCTAGCTCTTTTCCAAAGTGTATGTGTATTGGGTGTTGGTGGCCATGTTTTGTCAGAAGAGGTCTGCAGGGCAGGGGGCACACCTCTGTGAGAACAGATGGAAAAGACGTGTGGAGAGCCCATGCTGAACAGGTACTCCTGACAGGAACTGCAACTTGTGGAGAGCCCATGCTAGAGGAGGTTTTTCCCAAAGAACTGCAGCCTGTGGAACAATCAATACCAGAACAGGGGAAAACATCAGGAGGAAGGAGTGGCAGAGAGGAACTGCTGAGAACAGACTACAACATCCCCCATTTCCTATCCATCCTGCACTGCTCAGAGTGAGGCAGAGGTAGAAGAATCAGGAATGAAAGAGTAAAGTTGAACCGGGGGGGGGGGACAGAGGGAAAATAAGGGCAGGAGCAGTGTTTTAATTTGTCTGTTTCTCACTATACAAACCTATTTTAAGTGGCAATAAATTTAATTTTCACCAAGTTCAGTCTGGTTTGCCTTTGACTGTAAGTGGGAAGTGATCTTGCTGTCTTTACCCTGACCCACAAACTTTTTAATCTTATTTTCTCCCTGTGTCAGGTGGAGGGGAGTGAGAGAGCAGCTGGGCAGGTGTGTGTCAGCCAGCCAAGGTCAACCCACCACAGCACATCACTGATTTCTGTAATGCTGTCATAACTCTTCCATAGCATCCCTCCTCTAGTAGAGTCTACAATCTTGTTAGCTTTGCTGACTGTGGAACACCTTGAAGACATGTTGCTGTTACACTGCTTGTGGTGTTTCCTTGAAGGATGTGCTGGATGTTCACAATGTTCTTTCCTTTATGCATTATCTATGGTATAGAAAGTCATTGAGAGGTTCTTGCTCTCAGTGCTACTCACACAGAGCATGCTGCTATATTTATTAATGGGGCTGACAGATGAGCTCAGATTAATCGTGGGAAGTGGCTACTGCCTCTCCTCACTTCATCCCAGCCAACCAGGATGACAGCTGGCTGTAATCTCCGGTTATGACTGACATAGAAAGGTTTCCCTTCTCACTCTTCTTCTGACTTCTGGGGCATTGACAACTGCATGAAGAACTTGATTGTGGCAGCTTAAGCTGTTACAGCTGAAGTAACAATGTCTGTTCCATGCCCTTGATGGAGTTGCACCACCTCACATCAAGAGATGGCAGAAGAAAACATCTATTAGTACCTTGTTGCAAAGCCATGGTTAAAGTAAGCGAAGTTTAAGGTTAAAGTAAGCGAAGTTTAAGCTTAAAGAAAGCTTGGTGAGACTTTGCACTGTATGTGCTGTGGCACAGGTGCATGTTCTCTTCTGTTGACTCTGATATGGGCTTATAACCTATACTAAAGAGAGATTAATTGACTGGCAGCTGGTCCTCTTCAGCTTGTAAGTCCTCATATAGTTGCACAGCATAAGCAGTTGATAGTACACTATAGGACCAGTTCTGCTCTTCTCAAGTCACAAAAAACCCAGCACATACCATCAGCACTGCTTAAACGAGAAGAAATATAAACTATGACAGCACAGGAAAGACTTTTCAGAGAAACATTCTTTAATATCCTGTAGTATTTTTTGGTACATACTCATAAACCTAATCTGTATGTTTTACGTCCATTATAGCCAAAAGCCTTGGAGGGCAGAGAGCCTAAACTAGGAAAGCTAGAATTTGATTGAATCTGTGCTTTAGCTTCTCTGCCTTCCGTCTTCTGTTCTTCAACAGAAGGAAGAGAACACTAGCATACATGGTTACACAGATGTGTGTTGGGGTATCGGTAGTACTTACGAAATGCCAAGATAAAGAAAACTAGATGAAGCGCTGCTTTTGGTCAGTATGGACATTAGGAGACAAGTGACAGTATGTTCAAAAGAGAATAAGTAGGAAAAATATAAGCAGAGTTATTTGCATATGTTAAAAAAATACTGAAGGATTATAAATAGTTCAGGGCCAGACATTTGAGAATGATAAGAACTATGTTCATGTTCTCTCCCTTCTGAGCAGTTTGGCTCAGCTGTTGATGTTCACAAACTGGAAAATAAAAAGCACTTTTCCCATTGCCTTAATCCCAGCTCTAGAAATGTGATTTCACATGGATCCCATGCGTGGTGCAGACTATGCCTGTCTTGGATGATTTGCCACTTGGCTAGCAGTGATGAGACTGAACTTTCCCACAGCACCAGGCAGGTTCTGCTTTGTACAGCCACCCAATGTGTCAGCACCTTCTCCTGACACTCCTTTCTTCCTTAAGGTAAACTGTGATTCAGGGGCTTCCTGACCTACAAGTTGTAATTGCATCCCTGTATTGTAGTAGCCTTTAACTGACCTTTCTTCTATGTGTATTTTGGTCAGTATGAGTTCAATTAGTAATGAGGGGAGTTGATCACACTGCCTTACTCTATCCCATCCTCTTCCCACTCTCATCCCACCCCACATCTGGTCTTGCTTTCTTGTCAGATGGGCAAAAAGAAGAGTGAGTTCCACGTGACCCATAGCTACCAGCACAGGCATTGTCTTGAAACATCCTGCTGCCAGCCGTACCATCTCTCAGGTAGGGCATAGTGGGATTTGTGCAGAGCATCATTCCAGTTTCCAAACGTGCAGCCAAAAGGCCAAGCATAATCCTGATGGCAGGATGTTTGCTGAGTTCTCTCTAAGAGCATAGTATAATCATTATGGACTTGACATCCTACAGTACGCCCTTCTGCTTAGGTTATTGCACTGTCCTAATTGCCCTAGTACCTGAGACAGAGACACATGGTTTGCTGTGGATGGCCCTGATGTCCCAGAGTGTTGGTGAATCAGTCTCCAAGGAAAGTTTAGTAAGATGCAGCTGCTTTGTGAGGTGGTCATAATGCACTGATGTCTTTGCATTTGCATGGAACAACCATTCTTCTCTAGAAAATGCTAACTGTAAAATTTAAGGTAATTTTTCATGACTACATCTGGTTAAACAAATGTTCCTTTGAAAGACAATAACAGGCTTCTGCTCTCAGATTGTTCTGTGTAGCACACTCAGCTAAAAATACATGCTTATTTTATTTTCATTGCAGGCACAATAAAAGATGGCAGAATAGCTGTAATGTGTCAGATTATTGCTTTTGTACAATACTGTACTAGAAATTTTGTAAAATGCAAGGGAAGAAAAAATGTACATTTTTATCACTAAAACGGAAGAAAAATGAATTATTTTAGCTAGAAATGTGGTGTTATTTAATGCATAAGGGCAAGAAGCTGTAATGACTGTAGAAACACAATTTGGGATCCTTCGGGGATTAGGATAGAAGAGTAAGGAATTCTTAAGTAGGAAGAGAACATCATGATGTATAGCAGTATATCAGCAGCCCGCTCTTTCAGAGAGCGCACAGCAGCCCATGCTTTAGTGGGTGGGGGGAGGAAGCAGGGACTCACCACAGTTTGTCAGTGAGCAGCCTGTTGTCTGCCACTACTCATTGACTCTGGGCAGGGGAAAGTATAGTTTTCTGCCATTTTGGTGGTTAGAACTGCAGATATCTATGTGTATAAGAAAAGTATCCGACCTATTAATTAGTCTTAAAAAAATAAAATAAAAAATCATACCAGTGATTGAACTGATTTAGCCTTTGTAAATTCATAATATGGATGGGGCCATTTGTTAATTACAGAAATCAACTGTTACAACAAGTTACCTTGTGTCACACAGGAAGCACAATGCATCCTTAAGTCAGGGTAGGGTTTTTTTGTTGCAGGGTATAACTCATAACAACAGATGTTCATCAGCTCCCAAAGTAAAGTCTTAGAGTGAAAGCGTTTGATATGGTGTGTGAAGAACTGTGGCTGTAGAGTAAGCTATGGCAATTGAAGCAAGTGTAAGGAAAGAAAAACATCGGACTTGTTGATGGGACAGAGAAAAAGGAATAGTATTTGCAGGACCTGAATGCATAGGAAGAGGAGGGGGAGGAATTAGATACATAATTCTCCTCCCTTTCTCTTCACTTGCAAGCCTGATCGAGGGAAAGGTGGTGGTTGGTGGTGTCATCAGTGAGAAACATTCACTATGTGGGGAAATGGAGGTTGACTTTGTTGTCTTCAAGTTAAGAAGATGTTCAAGCAGGGATACCAGAAAGACTGGGCTAGGCATGGGAGAAGCATCTTAAAGAGATGCAGGAGTTTGAGTCCCTGGCATAGAGATGGAGATGGCACATGAAGGCTTGTGTGCAGATGAAGTTTAAAGAAGGCATGGTATGGAGGGAGCAGAAAGTGGGGAAGGGAATTGCAGAGGCTCAGTCTGTGCCTCTGTGAAAGAGGAAGAGAAGGATGGTAACACAGAGCAAGAGATGTTGAGGACACAGCAGGAGAGAGTAAAAAGGCAGGTGGCAAGATGTCAAAGAGCAGATAGCCCCTAAAAGTCTCCAGAGCAGGTTAGGAGCCAGCAATACTGCAGATGGAGCAGAGGTCCTGACACTTGCCCAGACTCTTTGCAGACCTAAGTGAGAACCGTTACAGCAGAGGGGACAGACACCTCATTTGTAAAAGTGTAGAAAATTGAGTTAACTGCAACATCTACAGGGCAAAGGGAGGGAGGAAGGTGGTTGGTGCAGCTGGAGAGACAAGTGGAGCTGCAGGACTGACACAGCTCAGTCGAGCTGGATAACTAGTCTTTGAGCTGTACAGCTTCTGGGCAGAAGGTGAGCCTGGAGAGCCTGCCAGAATCACAGGGCACTGTGGTCCTGCTCAGCCAGGGAGCAAAGAGAACGACACTCTGCTGTACACAGTAGAGCCTGTTCCTTGTGCAGCACAGCAGACTTGCTAAAAAAGTGAGGAAAGTGCCAGTGTGCATATAGGCTCAATTTTCTACAATTTCTAATTCTGCTCAAATTGCATGGATGTGTGTTTATGTTAGCCCTGTTCAAGTTCCCATTTGTATTTGATTCATCAGCCTTGCACAGAGCAGCAGGCATGTGATGTTTGCCATGGCCTGTTACTATTATTTAAAAGAACTCTTTCTGCTATTTCCACTTCTGAATTGCTGCCAAGATCAGGTTAGACCTGATGAGCCTAATTAATCCCCTGTGTAACTCTGTGGCAGTCAATGGATTTATGTCAGAGATGAATCTGGGACCAATATAGATGTATTTTTTGGCAGTAGGAAAAGAACACTGACATAGGAATGAATAAAGGTTAGATGGATGGTCCCTCAGCTGAGCCTGCCCTTTCAAAAAGTGTTTTCCCTCTACACCCATCCCTTCTTTCCAAGGAGATGCATTCCTCTGCTTTCTCTGCTGCTTGCTCCTGAACCAGAGGAGCCATGCAAGGGACAAACAGGGGTCCTCAGTGGGTTGGAGGTTATAGAGCTTTTTGGGCTGCTTCAGAGACCCACAGGCTCAAGAGAGACAGTATATAACACCAGTTCCCAAAAAGATAGGGCAGCAGAACCTTTGGGGATATTCAAGAACTGCAGTACAAGCTCTTTGGGACAGGGAGAATCTTCTGGGGTTCATACATTGCCTGCCACCAGGAGGCCCTAGCCCTGGCTGCCACGCAAGCAGCAAATGTGAATTCCTTTTCCTCTGCAGGACTGCTACCTCCCCAAAACCAGCCCTGTTTAGAAAGCACCATGAAAAACAGGGTAAGAACTGACGCTAGTGAATTCTAGTTTGTCAAACTGGGGCACACACAGAAGCAGAGAAACAACATCTTTGTTGAGGGTGGGGAGTCTTGTGTTGCAATGTCAGTGTTGGGTGTCAGGGGGTCCCCTGCCCCCAGTCAGGCTTCTCAGTAAGGCAGGAAAGGACGCTGAACAGTATGAATCTCATCTCACCTGCACCCTTTAACATTTAAATAAGCACTTCCAGCAGTCTTGCATAGGAGAGTTGAACTGTTTTACCATTGTCCCTAACCTTATTGTAACCTATTCAACATAAGGGTTATAAAAAAGAATGACAGGCAGGATGATACTGTAATTTCCAGTTTCTCTTTGTATAACACTTTCCCTGGTATATCTCACTCCATATAAATCTTCCTAACCTCTGAAGAGCCTTGAATCATTGTATAATAGAGGTATTAGTTTTCATATTTTACTCAGAATAATTATGTGCTATATTGTGAAGTTGGGAACTCGATTCTTTGTGATATCTACAAATAAGTGCATATGCATTTTAATCGAATGCTGACCAGTAGCTAGACAGCAGATATTGGAAATTATTGGATAAAGGGAAAATCTGTCCTGAAACAGAAGTACATGTAAATCAGATGCTATTTCTTGCAAATTGGGAATGCAAGAACTCCTAAAGATTGTGGTGTGCAGGGGGTATTCAGATGAAAAGACTGCTTGTAAAATCTTGCAGGTACACTTACATGGCTGTGCAGAGGCCCAGGCCTTGCTGGACACATCATGGCTGGCCAAGAGGCATTAACTGCTTGTGGATAACCTGGCTCCTGACCATGACCCAGTATTCATCTGTTTCTGACCTGATGCAGCGTCTCCTTTAGCTTTGCTTTCAGGCAAGAGAGGAATAGACCCTGCAGAAATGATGATTTTATCCAAGTCAATATTTCTTTTAAAGACAGACCACACTTTGATATAAAGTGCTGTTTCCCCTCAATACAAAGGCATATCCCCTCATAGGCTGTCTGAGCTGTTTGATATGAGCATGCACGCACTCAGGGGGGATAACATCAAAACTGGGGGCTGTTGACTTGAAGTTCACCTGTTTTGGCATGATCAGGGGCTCCCAAGCTTGCTTTCTGCACGGGTGTACTGATTGCTCTGAGAATAATTGCACCTGATGTTTGAGAACCAGAACAGCTCTTCAAAAACAAATTGAAAAATCATGAAGAGCCCTATGTTCAAGAGCTGTTAGTCGTGTAGTGGCAGAAGGACATGGCTCTGGGAAAAGAAACAGAGATAGATCTGCTAAGCCTTGCTTAGAGTGGTTAAAGTTACTGAAATATCATAAAATAGCTGAGGCTGGAAGAGACTTCTGGAGGTCACCTGGTCCTTTGTCCAGGTGGGTTGCACTAGAGCAGGTTGCTCAGGTCCTTGTCAGCAGTATCATGGGATGCCTGCTGATGCAGACACAGTGCAGTAGCCTCCATAATGTCCACATTCTCTCCACCCTGATAAGAAACCTTCCTTTTAGAAAAACTATGCTAGCTGGACTGAATTCATTTGTCTTGGCTGGTGCTCATATTCACGGAATCTCTAAAGTCACAGGTCACTCCAGCCTGCTCTATTTATGGAGCCTGCACTGGGGTGATGTCGCACATAAGGTTCCACTTTCTCCACTGCCAACAAAGACTTACTTTTGTTGGTCTGCCTGGGGCCTTTCCACAGGGAGCCAAAAAGGCTCTGGAAGGCTCCAATCTTCTCCCCATAGGGGCAAGACTGTAGACAGCAGGTCATGCATAGAGGTTCCCTCTGGCTATGTGCTTCACCTCAACAATTACAGCACCCACTCTCCTCACCAAAGAGTGTGGGTTGGTCACAGCCCAGCTCTGCATGGATCCTTGTCCTCCTCATCCCACACTGCTCTTCTGCAGAATCAGTTGTGTTGGAATCTGCTGTTCAGGGATGTTAGTGTGGGAAATCTCAGTTAAAATGGATACAAGCTGCAGAAGATGTTCCCTATGGCTTTGCTGAATAGGATGAGACAGCTTTATATTCTCCAGTAGGTAAACTATCATGAAATGAGATTTTTGTTTGTTATCTCTCTGAATCACCTGAAGGTACAAGCTTGGAGTGTAAAGCATCATCTCCTAAATATTTCAGATGTTATGTACATGAGTAACAAGCAACTTAGCAGTGGCTTTAGTAGGTAAAATGTTTCACCTTTCATCTAAGAACAGCACTTTTGTGAAAACTGGCCTTTAAAAGCAAGACCTGGTCACTGCTTTACTTACGGCAGCACTGACAGAACAACAGGGAGAGATCCCCGTCACGTTTGGTGCATGAAGGATGGTAAATTTCCTGGGACAAAGACTATCTAGCTAGAAAACTTGAAAGTAGTGGTGCTAACACCTTAATAGTATTACTCCAGCACTACAAGAATCCAATTTAGCACGTGGCTGTAAAGCCAGGAATGAATTCTGGTCTCCCAAATCATATTCCAGGCTCCTGGGTGCAGCACTTCATCTGGGCTACAGAGTAGAGCTCGATCATGTCCCCTTTAAGTCCCTGCTTGAGAAGCTTTGGCTCATAAAATGCATGCACTGCGTTTTCTGGATTAAAAAAAGGCCTTTTGTTAGTCTCCTGCACGCTTATCACTGCGGATCTCTGAACATTTATGTCAGTTTTGTTTTACATTCTTATACTCCTTAAGAGATAGCTTGTACTTTGGGGTGATTTTGGAGGCTGGCACACTTTATTACACTTCTATTTCAGCTGTCTTGATCTGTAGCAAAACCTCTAATTGCTCTGCATCCCCATCTAACTCTTTAATAAGATTAATTCTGTCTTGTGTCTTGGTAGTCCCTAATTAACATGATTTGTCTTCACAGTTAAGGACTCCAGGGTATCACAGCAAGCTCAGCTTCACCACTCAGTGAATCTTGGAAGCAGTTAATCTATCCTTCCACGGGCAGAACAAATGGGGTTAGGTAGCTTCAAAAGGCTAAATTAGTTGCAAGGCAGCAATCAGAAAGACGAGGAGGCAGTGCTGCTGCAGACCTCGACTTGATGCTGCCCTTAGCCTGCTGCTTTCCTTCTGCTGGACTAGAGCACCCCGAGATGGGCACTAATGGCACTTAATTAACCTGTGCAAGGACAGAGGCAGGAAAGGGAGTGAGCATTTGGTCTGGCTTCACCCCATAAAACACCAGGTGCCATTCTGAGCCTTTACACTAGTGTGGAAATTGAGATTGAGGGGTCACACACGCCTGCCTCCTGCTCTGAACCTGACAAGAAAGAGCTTTCTGGTACAGGCAATTAAGAATAAACTTCAGTTCATCACTGTATAATTGGTAAGAGCCTTTGTGAAAGCTTTGGAGAATCCATAGCCTTTTCCTCGTTATTTTTTCCACCATTATGCAGCTCTTATTTCCAGGGACTGTTAGGAGCTGGAGGTATGAGAAAGCCAAAAAGCTGTCCTTACAGGTGGTTTCATGGCCACTCTGAAATGAGGAGGGGCTCTCTCCAGATGTTCTGCTCTTGAAGCTTCTAGGTTTGTAAAGTTTGGATGAAAAGCCACATCCAGATTTTTTCAATATCAATAGCATAAAATGGAATGAATGGCTCAAAGTTTGTTTCTGGATGTACATCCAGAAAATTGATTTATTGAGACTTGTGAGTTAGGATCCTAGTCTTAAAAATAAGAGAGACATCAGTGGAAGGTTGTTTCTGTCTCCTTGGTTCCTCTGTCACTTGGATCCCCAGCTGCTGCAGCAGGTGGGTGCAGAGCAGCCTGGGACTCGGAGAGCCATGGCAAAGCACCCAGGCTGTGTTCCTGGGGAGTGCGAGGTGGAATAAGCACCTGGTTTAATAGCAGACAATATGAATACAGAAAGTTCTGCATGGCAGGAGACAGCAGATATAAACCAGCAAGTAGAGCTGTTTCCACAAAACAGAGCTTTTAAGCTGCTGATAAAATTACAGAGCAGCAGGAACGTGTCCACTTAGAGCAGATGAGCTTATAGCAAAGTGCCCTATGCTGTGAACAGTGGTCATGCCTTTTGTTCCCCTTTATGTTCATTATAATAGGAAGCCAATTACATTATTTCTGTCAATGCTGGCATACTTAATAAGGATGCAAATTAATTAAAATCCTCACCTCATCCCATTAGCAAGGAAAAAAGTAACCATCAGGCAGAAGCCAGGCTACAGCATCTTGGTTCTTTTCATAGTGGCACCCCTGCCTAGCAGCAGAACAAGGGACATGTCATTTAGCCTCCCTGGCTCTTTGTTCCCTGTCTGTAACATGCAGACAGCCTGTGGTCTGCTTCATAGCAAACATCTGCCTTACAAATAGCAGGGTGCTACCAGGGACCCATATTAGCTTTAACCAAGCCAGTCTAGCTGTGAGCAAGAAGCAAGCTGGGGTGACTTCTTTACACCCAGCAGAGCATCTCTCTGTACCACCACAGTCAGCAGTGCAGGAGTAATGAATGGCTATGGTGCGACTTGGACAGCCAGGGATCCTCAAGTGACCCAAATGGGAGGCAGAACAGGTTGAGAGGGAAGATGACCACTAGTGAGATACTAGTGTTACAGCAGGAAGAAGCTGTGAAGAAACAACAGATTGGTGTCATGTTCAGAGAGTTGACCTGCACATCAGTCAAGTGCAGCAAAGAATTTCTCCTTCTGACACATTAGCTTGGGAATATCGCAAAATCTTCTGTGACTACAGGTGGTAGGTATTGTTTGATACACGCTTCCCATTTCCTATATCTATGTTTCTCTGTAGTAATTTTTTTCCCCTTTACTTTTAGGAAATTACAAATTCTTCTCAGTGGTTCATACTATTATAAAGCATGATGCAAAACATCAGTGGCAGTTCTGGGACCACATCATTTATATAAAAGAGGAAAAAAATTAGTTTGGGCGTCAGGGAGGTACAACTTGCAAAAACAATTCAGCAGCAGCAGAGTCCTGGCAGAAGTCCGAGGTCTGCTCCATCACTGTGGATTACACAGTTGGGCCTCACATCGCCATTCAGCAGAAATTCTCTAATCTTAAATACCTCAAGGACACCCTTAATTTTTAGCATGAAGTCAACAGAATTAAACCATACGAATGGGTTGGAAAACTTCACCCAAGGATTCTGGAATGTCTGGCGGTGGAACAAGATGTACTGCAATCTCACTATTTATGGGTGGCTGCTTTTAAGTGTTCAAAACATTGCAGTGCTGCAGAGTAAAAATAAAGCCAATGGCTCCATATATAATTAAAGCTTAAAAACTCCTCCCCCTTATGCCCCCCCCCCCCCCCCCCCATGTAATTTAAGATTTCATTGTGTATTTTTAGCCTTGGAAGCCTGTCAAAGTTTGTTGCAGTCATGTTTTGAAGTTCATGTTAAAAAACTCTGAATTTTCAGAAGAGTTAACTTTTTCAAAGCATTATATAGGAGAAAAATCTAATTTTTGATGCAAAAGGAGTGCTATCTTACTTGCACGTGGGCTGTCTTCTGTAGATGCTACATAAACACCACCAAGTCTGATCTGACACATGACACAAACCTACTAATAACAAACAGATGCAGAGCACTGGCTCAGTGCTGGAGCTACAGCAACATACTGAAACAGTTGTGATCAGTCATGGGCATATAATGCTTTGGGACA
>NW_010138313.1:26369-49738 GCF_000699245.1 Pterocles gutturalis
GTAGGGAAACCAGAAAGTTAATCCTGTATACAGCCCAACTTCTGCAGACTTAGGAGTTGGAACAAATCCTGTGGAGACAAGAACTGCAAGCACCAGCTCTCACTTGTCAAGCTACTGTATGTTTTTGTCCGTAGGGAAGCCAAAAGGACTGCACAGAGCCAAAATTCACTTTGAATGTCCTTCCGATAGGGAAGGGGAAAATAAAAACAATGTGCTGGCAAAAGCTAAACAAAGCATTTCTAATAGCAGGCCACAGAGGAAAATGCACCAGCTACTCTCCATGGCAACATCTAGGTTCTGTCACGTTTGCTGCCTCCACTCTCTCCTCCTTCCCTTTCTCTTCTCCCTCTCCAACCCTTCAGCTCCCACTGTTCTCGCCCAGGTCCTGCCACACCGTCCACGAGACCTGGCATTTGCAGGCGATGGCTTTGCCACCAAGTGTCTGCACATCATGGATGTCCCCCCCTGCCCTTGCAGCAGTGCTTGTTACACCCAGCCTCTGCACATGGGATTCAGATTTTTGATTCCAAGAGCTGCTGCCTGGGACCAAGCAAGCCTCCTGTTTTCTACCCTGTCCACTGCTCCTGCTCTGCTTTCCCCTCAAATCATTAAAGCCACCCACTTGCCCCAGCCCCCTTGCACTGTGTTTGAGACAGGGCTAAGCTTTAGTCTGTGCAGATACTGGAAAGGGGAAGAAAACTTGACAATGGCTGTTTAATCAAACTTGAGCCTAAAAACCAAGCTTTTAACATGTTGGTCTAAACCACCTTTACTTCTAGAAGAAAACCAGGTAGTTGCACTGAGTTGTGTCTTACTTCCATGGCTGAAATGAGCTACAGGGGGAAGGAGGCAGAAGATGCCACCAACTCTCGGGTTGCATGTTCTCTTGGGTAGGACACCTACACCTTGCTGATGCTGCAGCCTTGTGTTGCAGTCTTGCCCTCTCTATGTTCTTTATATTTAAAAAAAAAAAGTATCACCTACTGACTGGAGAAGCACATCTGTCCACAGAGCTACACCCAGGCACTTGAGGATGGTTAGCTTCCTCACAAAGACACCCTCCAGCCTCCACACTTTTGCTACAAACCCAAGAGATTTGCTGCATGCCCCCTGCTGTCCATAATCACAGCTCTCTGAGGAGGCTGTGAGAAGAAGAGGCACAGTGGAAACCCCGACAAGGGCTCTATACTTGCAAACTGCAAGAGCCCCAGTGGTTCACGCACAGGTACATCAAGCGCTCTTCTAAAACTCTCTGAACAGAAAAAAGCTGGTCCAGTAGTTCTCTTTCACTGATCATAATCCAAAGGACTGCATTTTAGCATATGGATTGAGACCAAGGATGAAAGGCCTCCACAACTGAAACAACTCCTTACCATTCCAAGCAGAGTATAAAAACAAATTCACGATGCTTAAGACCCAAAGGAGATCTTGGTCAATAGATACCAGGTCCATTGTAATACTGAGGAAACAAGTGCAATCTTTATTACCCTTCTTGCACAATTTTTGTGACTAAAACAAGCAAGAACTAGCACATCTTATGAATTTTCAGCACATCCACAACATCTGCCTCAAATACCTGCCAACACTGTTTAATGACAGCTAATAATCATTTTACTTAAAAAATTCAAAGGCACATCAGATGTGTCCCCACACAGAGCACTCCCCTGAGACAATACAGCTACATCACATCCCCACACAACACACACTCATTAACTACATCTCCCACCATCAATCCAACAGCCTCCCATGCTCCCACAGACACCTCAAATTTAATCCCCCTCTCCTTCCCATCTTTGCATGTGCTTACCTGCAGCTGTGCTCTAGCATCATGACACACTCCTGCTTTTCCCCTCTGGAAGCTAGAAAGGGGGCACCATCCCATTGCCTTATTTATTCCCAGGACTCTAGGGGAACATCTTAAATAACCTCCAGGCTTGGGGGAAGAGGGAGGGGTGTTTCCCAGCCCCTCCCTGGCTCCAGGCTTTTGTTGGGCAGAGACCATAACCAGCAGCAGGTGTTCTGCCTGCTGCCCCTGACTGCAGTAACTTGGGCTTCTGCTGTTCCCCCACCTGTAACAGGGCAGCGGCGATTTCCTTGCAGCAGGGATGTTTTCTGCTGTGATGTTTCAGACATGTGGTAGTCAGTGGGAAGTGTGAGTTTTTCCTTTAAGAAAAAAAAACAAAACTGTTCCTCTCTCATACTATTTGGGCATACTCTGTGAGGCCAGGAAGTGGCAGGTGATGCTCTTGGGGAGGCTATGGCTGCAGGGTACCAGTGGAAACTGGAGAGAAGACTTCATCCTGTGTGATAACGGACTGGAGAGGAAAGAAAGGGCAAAACCCCTCCTTTGTCTCTCCCTTTATGGTGTTGTCCTACAAATACCACATCCCCTTTGTGTTCGATGGGTTAAACTGTTGAAAACAAAAAGCCTTCCATATTTACTGGTGTAATCTAAAAATACCCCAATTCTGCTGACAGTGAAAGCAAACACAGGCTCCCAGAGGCTTTCTTCCCTTCCTGAAAATGACGTGCGGTGCCCTGGCTGGCTGACACTGCCCCAAGCGAGATGAGATGAGTTGAAAGAGCAAGCTTTGCTTCCCATCCCCTCCCAACCTCGCTGCACATCACACTTTGCCCCCTGCCCCAGAGCCGCTCCGGAAGGGCAGACCTCAGGACCTCAGCCCCCAGCCGTCCCTTGCCCAGCCGCTGGTCCGTGCTGGCTCTGGGTGCCTGGTGGGCTGCGTGGCTCAGCCAGGTGGTTGCCATGGGCCCTGATGCCCCATGAAGCTGAACAAACAGACTCGTTAGACAGCACAGGACATCTTCTCTCCACTGCCTCCCCTCTGTCCCCAAATTAAAATTAATTGTATTAATTCACAATTTAAAGTAATTTGAGATTTCACTGTGTTTGGGGTATTTTTAGTTGGGAAGATGTAAGCAATGTTTGATGTAATTTACTTATGTTATGCTGCCATAGCTGTAGGGGCTTTTAGTTTACATCTCCTTGCAACGTTAGCAGTTTGTGTTTGCTGGTTACAGTCACAGCCTGAGACTTTTTGGGACAGCTGATTTATTTGGCCAACATAATCCCAGCTGCAGTTTGCATACCGAGTTTACGATTGCTAGGCTATAGGCATTCAAGTGTCTGGGTGCTCGGTCAGGAAGAGAAGCGGTTAAGAGCCAGGCGCGATCAGCAGATACAGCTTGCTTGCCTTCCTCCTCCTCCTCTCCACTTCTCTGCCTCCAGATGCAAACGCTTCCATATTCGGAAATGTGCAACTACGATGGTTTCTTAAGGGGATATCATCTACCTTGACAAATCCATTTAAGACTCTTTCTTTTGTTTCACGTTTTCAAGCATATGTGAACTAGAGAAAAAATACTTCCATCTTACGTCTGCTGGCATGTCTCAAATCTTGTATTTAAAAATTCCACCAACCGCCCAAGGATTAGCTAATCATAATTAATAAAGAAAATGCACTGGCACTGGAAAATGAATTGTCTCCCGTGAGCAGGCAAGTGGCCTTGAGAGGGAAGCAGAAGCCAAGGTTCATGAGATTTTAATCCTAGTTTCTGTATCAATTCCCTGTTTAGAGAGGGATACTTAACTGTTTTGTCTGCTCTGTTCCCTTCTGAATGGGACTAGACATTAGCTTAGTCACTGTGGTGTGTAGGGGATTAATTAGCTAATTCAGCACCTCACTCTGATGATGTAAAAATCTTAAAAGCTTCACTGGAAGAATTTGAAGCTGTAGCCTAAGAATTATTGCTCATTTACAACCTTTTTTGTAACACATCTTGGAAGAGTTAAAGGTGAGGCAAGAGGGGAAGATTTTAATTTTAAATAGAGACATGCATTTCTATTTGGCAAGATTTTGCATCCTGATGGGAAAACGTAAACACCCAGTCTCTGAGCTTGCCTCGATCCATATTTAATCTCAGAGAGTGCTGTGGTGTAACTTTGCAGACAACAGTTTCAGGAAGCATGGGGGAGTAGTCCAGGCTTCCTTCTGCTTTGGAGAAACTACCAGGGAAAAAAAAAGTAGGTGAAGCAGGGCAGAGATCTCACGTAATCTCACATGGAGGACACAAAAGACATGGAAGACAAAGCCACAGAGCAAAAGCCAGCCTTTCTTTTAACAAGCAACAGGGAGATCTAGACAACACTCTTTGGGTTTACAATTATTTCCCCTTTTCCTCTGCGCAGACGTGTTGTTTCGGTGGATCGGGGGTAAAGCCCTGCCTGTGGAAGCCAAGCAGTCAGAGGACGAAGCCTGGGGAGGGCATTTCTCACATGGGAGGAGATGCTTTCTCTCTTTGTGCTGGTGATGCTCTGCCGTCGGGCTGCATCCCACCGCCCAGCAGCCCTCACCCACTCTCCTCTGCCATGGTGCCGCTCCACGGCTGCTCTGCGCTCGGCTTTGGCGTGCGGCAAAGGGAGTGGGTGGGAGTATGAAACCGATGGAGCCAGCGACAGGAAGACGAGTGGGGTTTTAGGAGCTGGTGGAGTGTTAGGAAGATGCTGGAGTTGAAGCCTGCAGAGGATGGGGAGATTAAAAATAGGCTGTAGCCAGCCTTCCCCAGCGTTTCAGCATCTTAGCTGCCTGTTCTTGTGACCCGCCAAAGAAGAGGCAGCAATGGAAAAGATTCTCCTCTTCCACCACCCTAGCAGTGCAGGATGAAATGGTGTTTTGCTGCTAACCAGATCCTTCTGCTCTCTCTGTCTGGTGAGCTCTTCTGGAAGGGTGTAAACCAAGCGTTTCCTCCCCACCTTCAGCCAAACCAAGGGACTCCCTTCTTCCCCCGAGTGCAGCAAGGCACTTTTGGGCATCAGAGAGGAGCTCATTCCCTCACTTGTTACAGCTCTCTTGCAGACTTCCATCCTTTGAAAGGGAGAAGGGCAATTTTTATAGAAATCACCAGACATCATGCTGCAGGATTTTTAATTCCAGGCACTCATCAAGAAAAGCATTTCACAGAACTACATTACCCAGTACCATCCATATTACACCCTTGTACATGCTTTGGCAAAGCTGTATTTGTATTTAAAAACCCGAAAGACAATTCATAATTACAAGAGGCATTGAAATGCATACTTAGATCAAATGACTGAATCTCCCAGCCAACAGCTCGGACATTATAGGGGTCAGAAGCATCTTCTTCTGCTCTTTGCCAGTGCTGTGTATTTCTGGAGATTGGTTGGGGGACAGATGAGCTTTCCTGAGCTGCAGGTTTTGGCTAGCCATGGGCAGAGGACATCAGCTGCAAATAAACGATCAAGCTTGTCTGATGTTGTAAATTCAGGAAGAGTTTTTGTAAAGGCTGCTGGGGTGTAGTTTTTTTCCTCCAGCTTCAACTGTCATACATCAGTGAGATCCTTCATCTGAATTGTTTTAGGAAGCCTGAAGGGTTTTTGCAAGTTTTGTAAGTTGGTCTGAAGTGGAGCCAAGGGCTGCAAGACCAGGTCGCCTGGCTCCAGCACTGGTTTAGCTGCTTCTGCTTTATTAAAACATGCTCTCGGATAACAGTTTCCGAGTGGGTAAAGCATTGTGCAAAGATGCAGTGCCTCATTAGCATCCCCTTTGTGTGTGTGCCCCTTCTGGAGCAGTAGTGGTGAACAGTAACAGACCACCAGACATGCCAGAACCCTACAGCTTTCTAGATCCAGTCCTGCTCTAACTCCAAGTGCAATTTTTCGTTTTACAGCTTCTGTGGAGTAAATATTCTCCCCAAGAGAGAGCCACCAGGCAGAAAAAAGGTAGACTGGTATTTCCACAGACACACAGCGCTCCCTTGTAAACTGCCTACAGCGCATGAGTGGTTACTGTTGGGTGGGGGGGAAGCAGCCAAAACCCAAAGTGTGTTTTTTTCTGTCCTGGTTTTCAAGTATACATACCAGTGTAATTCAGTGTAGTGTGTTTGAGAGAGATATGGCTGTGCCTCCATTTGTCCTCTTGTAAAGTGTTTCCAGCTTCTCAGCATTGCAGTGGGAGCACAAGAAGTGGGATGCTGTGAGAAGTGGGACTAAGGGAAAGAATTTGGCACAAAGCTGTAGCTTTCACTGGGTGTTTTGTTGCTGTTCTCTCCCTAGGAACATTTGTATCTGCTTTCACCGTGCTGTGCGGAGCCCGGACCGACCTCCCCGACAGGCACATGTGTTGTGTCTTCTGGCTGAACATTGCCGCGGCTCTCATTCAGATCCTGACAGCGATTGTGATGGTTGGCTGGATTATGAGCATATTTTGGGGGATGGACATGGTCATTCTTGCAAGTAAGTACAGTGCACTCACCCACCTGACTTCCCCCCTCCGGGGCTGTGCTGCTGGGTCCCAGCCATCAGACTGGGCTGTAGGGAAGAAGAGCCACAGGATGGGCTCTGCAAGTCCATGAGAAACAGAGTAGGCAGAGGAATTGCTGGGAGGCAGTTGGGATGGGCCCTGTGACACATCTGGAAGAGTCTCCCATCCCACCATGTGGGTTAGGATCTTCCTTTCCCCTTTATGTAAGTAGAGGAAGAGGTGAGGCCCCCCAGCATTGTGAACTCTGCTGTCTGGAGCCCTTTCTGCCCTGGTTGCATCCATGTGTGTGTTTGAATGAGAAAGCCCTGTCTCCATCCCAGAGCTGCATCTCTCTGGTTAGCAGGACCTTCCCGTGAGGCTGGGTCTGCTCCCAGGGACCACACGATGCCAGCTGTCCCCAGAAATGCCCCAAGGACTCTCCCAGACTCTCCTGCCTCCCCAGAATCCATTTACCCAAAGGCTTTTGTAAATGTTTTACAGAGTTCATAGGCTGAAGAAGGCTGTTTAGCTACTCCTGGAAGGATTTCCCCTACACCCTTTAGGGAGACTCTGAAACATTAGTCCAAGGGGAGAAAAGAGGAACTTTTTTAAAACATACATAATTTAGGTCACCCAGTTAGTCAACTATGTATTACCAGTTTATACAAGCTCTGTAACTTTATCTGTAGCTCAAATACAAGCTCTGTAACTTCTATCCACTAAAGACTTTTTTCAATGATGGAGTATTATTTTGCACCTGTAGCATAACATAGAGAATAAAGATGACAGCCTCACCTCACAACTCACGCTCCTGATTGTGTCTGCAGGACCTCACTGCCTTTCCAAAGGCTGGCAGAGGCCGGTGGGCATTGTCCCAAACCAAGCAGGTCTGAGATCCTTCAGGCTGGCAGGGCAAGCAGTTCCCAAAGCAAGCGCTTCTCCCAGAGAATATCTTACCAGCAGCTTTTGCTTTTTCAGTTTGAAGGGATTCCACTTCTGTTGGTGACATCTGTGGCTGCATGACAGAGGAGGAGAGAGGATCTCAGGAAATTGCCAGGCACCTGCCTAAAGATTAAATGGATAAAATTGAAAAAAAACAGCAAGAAACCAGGGTATGTCTTCATCAGCCAAACCCAGGGGTTAAACCCTCTCACCAACCACTTGCTAATTTCTGAGACAGTTTCAATTTACAGGGTGAGTTAAGGGCAATCCCCATGCAGGGCAAATGATGGATACTGAAAACGTTAACATAAGTGAAGCAAAAGGTTTTCCTCAGGATGAAGGCAGCATTGCCCTTCGTTTTTCCCTGCAAACCACCTGCCAAGTTTCATCTCAGTTGTACCCACACAGCAGGGGTAGCCCAAGTTATTTCTGGGGATGAATTGTGAATCGGTGTACATGTGATGTGTCTTTAAGAACATGCTCAATTTATGTGTAATCCCATAATTACGTGTTCATAATCATACGCTCTTCTGCTATTCCTCTGCTGGACAGCCTCTGTGTGGGGTTCGCTGTCTGGCCAGACCCAGTTCTGCTGTTGTGGGGAGAGGCAGGAAAACATCCATCCAGCTTTACAGCCACAGCTGAAACCGTGACTTGCTTTTCTCCACAGTCCTGTTCATGTCTGTCCTCTAAGTAGAGGGGCTGGGGCTCAGGAAAGTCTGAGATGGGGATGCTGGAGCCCAGAGGTCCCTGAGCACAGCAACAGCATCTCATCCCGGACCCTTTGGTGGCAGCAGAGAAGGGTAAAAGGAGTCAATGTGTCTTATGTTAGCCAGCTGTGTATAATCTGACAAGTTGCAGCCCTTGGCAGTTTCTTGTATAAATAAATAGCTGCATTTTAAGTTTACTTACAATGCAGAGAAAATAATGGCTAAATAAAGCAGCTGTTCTCTGAAGAGAAGTGATCAATTGCTCCCAGCTGGATCAAACAGCACTGTCAGACCTAAAAGTGGTTTGGTTTTTCGTGTTTTGTTTTCATTTAAAAAAAAAAAATAGCCAAAACTTAAAACAATTTTTAAATACAAGAAATAAGACACTTAATTTACAAACACTTGCTTTGGTTTGGGTTTGTTTGCATGCAAGCAGAAACAATTTGATGCACTGGACAGAAATTTTACACTGTTGCAACTCAAATCTGCATTTAGGTGGGGAAGAGTTAAAAAAAACCTAAAACGACTGCACACCCTCTAGTCTTTGTCACAGTGAAATGTCTGTCTCCATGCTTCACCATAAGGCTGCCTTACGATTTTCATGGGCTAAAGGCAGGGCAGAGGGGGTGGTGTCTAAGCTGATGGGGGCCAGCGGCAGGAGGAGGGTGAGAAGCAGCCGGGGCTGGGGGACTCGGCTCCAGCTTTCCCAGAGGGATGAGTGCCTCACTCCCTGGATCAGGGCCTGTCTATTTGCTGGTAGAGAGCTGGATGGGACTTAATGAGGCTTGTAGCAGTTTTTCCCCTTCTAGTGCAAATTTTCATCCATTAAAGGGGAGCCCTGCAGGAGCCTTCTCCAAGGGGACACAATGTCATATTGTCTTTAATGAAGGTAAAAGGAGAAGCATTATAGGCCATTTTCCCAAACTGCAGAGATCTAAGGATTGGTGTATTGAAAGGTCCCTCCTGAATCCAGCTCTGTTCAGTATTTTCATTCAAGGCTTGACGATGGACTGGAGAAGGGACCTGCCAGCACCGCACCATCGGTGGCTGCAAGGATGGCAGGGACAACGAGGGCAGCGTCCGGATCCAAGCAAATCGAAGAAACAGTCTGAAAAAATAAATGAATGCTGCTCGGAAGGGACAAGTCCAAGACACTAAGGAAGGATTAATCAACTGCATAGATACACGCTAGGGAACAAGTTGTTTTTCAGAGAAAGGACGTGGTGGCTGCGATGAGTCACAGGTGCATGTAGCCAGGGAGGGAACAAACTCTGCACAGGCAGGTAGGAGCAGAGCCTGCAGGACATTAGCTGGTCCTGTCCTGCCCTCATCTCCTATATGGTGCCCTTTGGCAGGATATATCCCAGAAGGAAGATTAATTGAATGCAGTTTTGCTGTCACACTTAAGTACTTTTGGCAGCACAATGGCATGGGGCATTTTCTCTGCTAATTTAAATGAATTGCCAGCTGGTCCCATTAAACACCACCGATATCTTCTTTAAGCAGACATATGGCTTTGGGAACCATCCTTAGCTCTACCTACTGCCTGAACGCAAAGGTAGATAAAAAGGACGCGGTTAATTCTTTTGTAAAAAAGATAATCTGGACTCTCCCCTTCCTGCTGCAAACATCCAGCTGCCCTTGGTGGTGGCTGGGCAGCGCTGCCGCGCTGTGCCCTCCTCAAACCCCTCGTCAGGGCTGCAGGGACGAAGCACAGAGCTAATTAGCTGTCCAAGGCCAACTGGAAAATGAGCCTCCTAAGGCTTTCTGGGCAAGTTTCCCTCTGCTAAAGGCACACCTTGTCCCCAGCCCACACAGCACACCCCTTCATTAGCTGCATCGTGCAGAACGAACGCAGAGGAACGGCCTTTCCAGGAACTCCCCGCCTGCTCGGAGCACATTATAGAAGGGTTTTGTGCCATTTCTTAACAGAAACACCAGACAAATCAGTATAGTAATGTCACACTAAGGTGGCATAGGGGACAGAAGTCAGGGACTGTTTGTCCAGGCATTATTTTGCCTCTAATGAACTCAGCCAAGAAATCCAGCCTGGTTTCTGAAGGAAGCCCTCACTCGGCTTCTGGCCTCTGAATTAGCCTGGGAAGGAGCAAAGGCTTGTGGTTTCACAGGATGGGGGCTCCTGCTGCACCCCCGGCTTCTGCGGCTGGCAGCCGACCCTCAGGGGCTGATTGCCAGCCAGCAGTAAGAAGTTACCTGTAATCATGCTGTCCACTTGTCACTCCTTTGCTAATTACAGCGCTCAGGCCTTGCCAGAAGCAGCAGCAGATGATTGCGTGGCTACTGTACGCTTGAGCTACGAGGGATTTTGGGAAGCATCACCGAGCCTCTCTTCTCTGCAGGGCCCCTGCTAGGGCAGGGAACACCGCTGCCCTGGGAAGGAAAGGGAGCAGAAAGTGCTTGAGAGACTTGGAAGAGAACAACACCTGGTAAAACAGCTGGTAACCCTTCATGAAACAAAGGAAATTCTATGGACAAATTGCCTGCTTAGACTTACTGTGGTGTCTTTTTAAATCTAAATAGAGCCATCCCCCAAACTATGCCTGAGGAAAGTAGTTAAAATACCCTTGTCTTGCAGTTGCCTCCCAAATGCTGTAGTAGGGAAGTTCTTAAAATATTGTAGGACTGTTAAATACCCCCATGGTTTGCAGCACCCAGCGGGGCTGAGGGATGCTGTGGTTGTGAGTTATCTGTGGGCACAAACAAACCCAGCAGCAAAACTGACAAAAAGCCATCAGGTATCATTTTCCCAGCTCTCGGACCATGAACGGCATGCCATGCACTGTCCGGTGTGCTGTGACTTTTTTTTTTTGCTGGCTTCCATCAGCACTTCTCCTTTGGTCAAACCTGTGAAATAGCAATGTCACAGGGGAAGGGGTCTGTGGGAGCGTCGCTCAGAGGTGTTCGTCCATCCAGCCCATCCGACTCAGGGTCGGTGAGCTGGAAAGCAGCTGAGGATTCCCCCATCCTCTTTAAACAAGAGCCCCAGATGAAACGATCCACTTCAAGTACAAGGATTTCAAATAATGTTTAGCCCTGGTGTGAATGTCTGATGGTGGAGCAGCTGTCCTCCGTTTACTCTGCGGCCCCAATTTATCTGTTCTTTACTGGTTCTCCATGTGTTTAGATATATCGTCTACAGTTACATTTTTCCCTCTCTCTTTCTTTCATGTTCCTTTGCCTCCTTTTGTTCACCATCAAAGTCTCACAAGGTAAGTTTGTTTCTGTTCTTCCTCCTCCTCCTCCTCTCACCCCGCGGCCGCTCCCCACAGAGGGCAGCCAGCGCTGGGCTGGGACAAGCCGTGTGGGATTCGCTTTGGCCGGCGCTGCCCGCTCCCAGCCGTGTGCCCGTACATGCGTGTGTGTCTGCCTGTCTCTGTGTCTGTCCTGTGGCTGCACAGCCCTGGGGACATGTTCCCCACCCAGCATTGCAATGCCCCCGGTGCAGGGCAGGGACCCATTTCAGCCTCGAGAACACCCAAAGCATCCACCCTCTGCACGGACCCAGTCCCCGTAGGACAGCCTGTGCACAGACTGGTTTCTTTTTGCCTGAATCTTCCTTGAAATGGTTTACAGAAGAAGTGCAATTTCAAAGAAAATTGATTAAATCAGTGATTTTGTGCACAGGTCCTCAGCCCAACTTAATCTGACCCCAGAGCTGTCTGCTTTACAGAACAGCACCCTTACCTCTATTGCAGGTGTGCTAACGTAAAGCTGCTTCAAACGGAACAGCTATTCCTGTGCAAGAAATGCAATAGCTATTTTTATATATAAACTATTCAATAAGTTAAGTCTGAAGTATTTTAATGAATAAGTTTAGCACAGGACAGGTCATATTTTGGCTTACTTTGGTCACGTAAAGAGACACACAGGCTCGGCCACTGTAACTGGCTTCCAGCCAGTTTCAAAACTGATAGCAGCACTGAAAGGTTTCTATTATTTCTTAATAAAAGGCATGGCTACAGAAGCAAGTTACTGTAAGCATAACCTAGCTTGCTTACTTCAGCTAAGGATTTATGGCATGCCCCAACTCTCTGGGTCCATGTGGTTGGTTTTTATTTTTCACTGTGCTCTCTAAACAAATCAAACCGAGGCTGTAGACAAGCCCATATTACAGGTTTCCAACCAGCTCATCTAGCCTTCAGAGCTGACTCACACTTAGAACATCAATGCATAAGAAATCATCATTTCCCCCCTCCTAGAAAAAGCTGTTTGAAAGAGGTGAGAGTCTTTCTGTTCAACTGCACACAATGGGCAGCAGTGTGGTGCAGGGTGATCCACGCTGATAAGTGTCGTTAATCGCCTCCTCTATTCCTTGTGCTCATTTAGCAGCAGGAGACCCAGGCTGCTAAGGCTGGGTGAATGTGTGGATTTTTCCAAAGTACAGCAAAATTCACTTGCTGGGACCAATTCTTAGCTCAGCAAAAAGTCCCTTAAAGGTAGGGGCTGTGGCACCTGCTGGTATTGTGTGTTCAGCTTTTTTAAGGGACTTAAAAAGCTTGACATAAGGGCTGGAAAGAAATACTAAAAAGCATCAGTGGAAAAGTGTTTGAAGAGTTAAATGTTCTTCTGAGATGTGAAATTTCAGACTTATTTGAAATTCAAAACAAAAATGACAGGCAACTTACATTATTCAAACAAAGAAAAAAACCCTCCAGATTTTTAAAAGGTTTCTAGCTGGAAGTTCTTCACTATTGCAGGCAGTGCAGGTAAGGACAATTTGTTTGCTTCTTTAAAAATGAGATCTTTTCATTGATACTATCATAGCAACAATCCCAGCTTCTCTTAAAAAGAAAGCAGGTAAAACGTCTGGTGAGAGTCATTGCAGCCACCTAGGAAAGTGTTAAAAACAACAGTATTTTTCTTGCTATCCTCTGTCAGCACAAGAGCTGTGGGTGCTCTCCTATTGCCCTTCCCTGGCCTAGCTCCCCAGGGGAAGGAGCCTTCCCCTATGGGATTTGCAGCCTTCCTTGACCACTATGCACAGGATAGCAAATAAAGCTCCATTTTCTCCAGTCCCACCAGACAGCTGGTGAGCCTTGGCAAAAGCACCTGTAATTCTATTGGGCTGGAGCAAACCAAGTGCATAACAAGGCAGTGAGACCATCATTAGGGGGAGGGCCCACAGAGACATCCCAAAGTCTGTGTTTGAACTCTGACATGTCAGTCTGTGATTAAAGGTGTCCCCCTTCTCCTCCAAGAGATCTTTGTTCAACCTACCCAAAGGTGGAACCTGGGCAGGTACCAGAAGCAAATTGGTTGCTTCTGGCAAACTCTGTTAGCAAAAGCCAGCATGGCAACTAAAAGGTGGGTAGAAGAAACCAGCCTCCTCCTAGCTGGCTGTCCTCTGGAAGGCCAAGGTTCAGATGTAGAACACAAGTAGAGATGTGAGCGTGTCAGATGAGCAACCAGCAAGCTGCCAGGTCAGCTCTTGGGAGCAGCAGTGTCTCTGGGGCAGTATATAAGGACATAAATTTCATAGAACCCCAGAATGGTTTGGGTTGGAAGGCATGTTAAAGATCATTGAGTTCCAACCCCCTGCTGTGGGCAGGGACACCTTCTACTAGACCAAGTTGCTCAAAGCCTCATCCAGCCTGGCCTTGAACACCTCCAGGGATAGGGCATCCACAACTTCCCCTATACTGCAGTAAAACACACTTCGATGCAAAATAATTTAGGCAGAAAATACAATATTTCCATGTAGGTTTTAGGTTATTGGACTGTACTGGAGTCAGGGGCTGCAGGTACCTACTGCACCTTTAGAACCTCTTCAAGCATCCACATCCCCGTGCCCAGGAAAGCAGCTGCACCCCATGGGTGCATGGGGCAGACGTTGGCTAAAGCAAGGCAGGGCGGCTCGCCGGGCTGAGCCTGCCCCCCTATTTTCCTGTGTGGTTTGCCACTCCTGGTACAGCGGGCTCATGGCTGGTTTGAGCCTCGCTGAGAGTCCTCGTTAGGAATTAACGCTAATCATGTTCCCTTCCCCTCCCTCCTCACAGGCTACAAGGAACAGGGGATCCCACAGCAGCTGTAGTGGCTGGGACGAGTATGTTCAGAGAAACACGGCGAGACATTTCCTTTGGCAGCTGTGGGCCACGGACCTTTTCATCACTTTTTGTCTTTCTTCTTCTTCCTTTTGTTTTGTTTCCTTCTGTTCAAACCCGGTTCACCTGCCTGTCCAGCGGAGCGGAGGTGCAGAGCAGCCGACGGAGACTTGCACTGATCCCACTGAGCTGCAGAGATGGGGCAGGCACGGCGTGGGTTAGGACTGGTCCCGGCCAGCACACAATGGGAGGCTGATGAAGAGGAGGAGGGTGCCAGGAGAAGGAAACACCTCTGGCAAAGGTGGCACCTGGGCAGGCGGCTGAGCTGGGGGAGCAGGAGATGCTGCTCTCCCTCTCCTCCCAGGGGGAAGTAGCTGAAGATGTTTTCCCTCCTTTTCGCGCTCACCATTAAAGGAAACCGGCTGTGAACATCAAATGCCAAGGAGCTATTAACAGATAAATGTACATTATGTAAAAGCAAACCAGCGGTACTTTTCCCCCACCTCAAGAGTCCATCCTTGACTGCTTTGCAGTAGTGGAGGGCTCAGTCCAGCCTCCTCTGCTGTCTGTGTATATATGATGCTCAATGAAGCTCTGTCCTTGCAGATGTCTTGAGAAACGTGCTTGCTGTAAATCGTATTGTACTGCTGAACTGACTGGGGTTGTCCCCTGCTTCCATCCGCTAGCACCACATGAAGACCAGACCTCCCACTGACCCCTGGGGACACTTTACCCAGCATGGGACCAGTGCCCTGCAGCGCCTTGCCTCTGGGGTGGTGGGTGCAGCCACATGCTGTCAAAAGCTGCGAAGTGTAAAACAATAGTGGGGGAGCCAAAAAAGAGGTTTTCCTCCCTTTCCCCTCAAAGGGCTTGGCTGGCAGCAGCTCCGTGCTTTGGAAATGGATGCCCTTACAGTGCGGCGTGTGCTCCCAACCGAAGCAGCGTCCCCGCTCCGCTTCCCCAGGGTAAGTGCCCAAAGCTCAAGGATGGCAGCCTGGTGCTAACTGGGTGCATGGTAGCAGTCACGGTTGAATGTCCCATTGCCAAATAGTGATTTGAACACATGATGTGCAGAGCTAAACTGGGCATCCCTCGGATCCCAGCTGGTGTTTCAGCAGAGCAAGGGGAGCTCAGCCAGGGGGGACCTGCTGGCAGCACCCAGCTGCTTTTCCACTCCAAAAAGTTGCTGGGAGGAGCCCTGGCAAAAGAGGGCAAAACCAGGCTGCTGCTCTCACCCTGGGAGGGTCTGTGGCTTACAGGACCATATGGATATTACAGAACCAAGCTTTAGTATTTACTTTCAGGTTTTGTTCTATAAAAATTTTTCTTGTATTTGACCTTTCTATCAAATTGGTGAAGCCAAGAAAACAGCCAACACACCACTCCGGAAGCTCTGAAATCTGTCAAATAGACACCGAGCAGAAAAAGTCTTATGTCTGCCTATTGTGGGGATAGATTTTAGTTAGCACCAGACAGTTTCCCACTCTCTGCTTTAGGACAGGAGCAACTTTATGGATTGGCCTTGCTATCGGGGAGCAAGCACCAAATTGCATCTTCCCCAAAGCTGCCCTGCTGCAGTTAGAAAGATGATAAAAACCTCTACTTTCCAATAGTCCTGATTAAAACAAGCACCCCAAGCTCAGGTGTGAACAGCAGCATGCTCTCAGGCAGTAGCAAGACCCCGAGCCTGGTTTCAGGTCTCTCCGTGGCAGGTTGGGATGCAGGATGCCTTGCTGCACTGGTGTGAGCTCAGAATCTGAGCGGCAGGAAAGGGCTGGGGAAGCTGGGGGGACAGATGGGATCTTGAGCCTTCATAGTCACAGGGCCAGGGACAGACCAGGCAGAGCCTGTCCCCTTGAAGGGCTCCCAGGAAGCTTGCAGCGGGGAAGCCGGCAGCAAGCCAGAGGTATGCGCACGGTGCCCACAATCCATGTGCCGGTGAGAAGAACCACACAGTGAAGGCAGAAGCACACGTGCTACTTTGGAGCTATCCTCCATCAGCAACGCTTGTCTTTCTTTTTAGAGCCAAATTCATCACCCAGCGCTTTTACACATCTTTCCGGGGCGCCACAGAGGGATGCCACCTCCTCTGGGACAGCCACTGCTACCGGGACTGGATAACTCACCCCCCACTCCATCTGGCACCAGGTCATCCCGATATCATCATCTGCTTTATAAATATAGATGTTTTTGATGCCAGTTTTACAGCTAAAGAGTGATAGTAGGTAACGAAGAATAAACGCAGTTGCTTCCCCCCCATCCGCCAGTGACACAGTATTTTCCGCTGCTCTCTCCTGAGTGTGAAAACCAGGTTTCTCAAAAAAAAAAAAAAAAAATTTTAAAAAAAAGGCTTTAATGAAATAGTTTCTTGGTACTTGAACCCAGAAGGCTGAAAAGCTGATTTACTACTCGGTGGAAAGCAACTGCAGGTAGGAAGCAAACCAAGTGTCTTTTTGAAATTTGTGGCCAGTCGTGAACCAGTTTTGTTCTGGGTCAGCCCAACCATTTCCATGCAGAGCACATTAACATTTTATTCCAAGTTCATTGGTGTTGCCAAATCCATACTTACCATAAAAAGGTGCTATGGCATACAGCCCCCACTCTCCCAGCCCTTTGCCCCCGACCGTGCTTGCCACAGGGGGTCAGCATCGCTCTCAGCCGTGGTACATGGACAGACATGCGAGGAGCCTCCACCTGTGCCGCATCCTGCGCTTCCCGACACAAAGCCGCGTGTTCCTCCCTACAAGCATCGACTGTCATATGTTTTATTAAAGATCTTTCCATTCTGCTGGAAATCGCCCCTTGTCGTGGTCTTGCTGTGACGCAGCAGGTATTGTGCCAAGCTCCGTGGACAGGAAACTGAAGTCACTGTCTCATTCTTCTTCAAGAAGCTGTTTTATTCCACCCTTGCCTTGCCTCCTGTTCGTTTTGGGATGACCCTGCAGTTCACGTACGCACACACACACTCCAGCCAGAATGTATTTTATTACTGCTTGACCCAAACTGCATCCTCTGCAAGACACCACCAGGAGTTCATTGGCATTTAAAGCCCAGACACAAGAAGAGCTATAAGCTTGGCTAGACCTGATATTCCTCCAGTAAAAAGCAATGGCTTCTCCCACACACTTGCTAACCCCAGCTTGATAACACACCCCTGTATTTTCTAGTTGACTTCGCTTCAAGCACACACACACAACACGTTTTCAGGCAGCACTGCAATTTATTTTCCAAACTGGCACTCAGCATTTCCATCCCCCACGTGGGACCAGGGTGCTGTAAAACCCCAGGTGACAGTGGCACCAGCTGAGCCAAGGTTAGTTACGGTGAATCCCACCCATGAGCCATCCTTCCTTCTCACCCATATTCCTAACTAGAGCCAGGCTAAAAATCAGTCCTGCTTCCCTTTCACCCACCCTTCCCCTCCACCAAAACTGTGCAGTTGGATGTGAAGGCTTCACATATCCTCCCAGACCAACAAGGTGAGGGTAGCTCAATCCCTCTTCCAGCTCTAAGGATGCTACTAGCATCCCATCAAAGGGGATGTCACATTGGGGCTTGGGATCAAAGCAGGGGCTGGCCTCTACTGGCACTGCCTGGAGGTGATGGCAGCACTCCCCCAAATAGACTGCAAGCAGCCTCACCCACACCCCCCTTCCCACCTACCACACACGCAGGCACTGCTCCACGGGCTGGGAGGGGGCTAAGTTGTCTGTTGGTGGCTTGAGTCAGTTTTCCTTGGGTTTGGCCATGGTATCAGGGTTTTTCCACCCTAGGAAAGAGGGAAAGGGTGCATGCCCACCTGTGCCCTTTGCACCCCGATGGTGAGCCCACCTTTCATTTTCATGCCAGAGCCCGCACTGAGGGGTTCCAGAGGACCACTTGTATGCCTATTTATATCACCGAGTGTTGGATTGTGACTTGCTCTGTTTTGATACTGTGGATTTTTTTTTTTTTTTTTTTTAGTTAATATATTCTATTGCTGGACAGCTGGAAGGAAATGCAGAGTCTCTTTGCACAGCCTGGAGAAACCCCACCAGTCCTAAATCAAAATGCGTTTTCCTCCTCCCACCAGCTGGGGGATGCAGAGCATCCCGTAGACACCAACCCATGCTCACATCTGCTGAGGCGAGGAGGCAGGGGCCGGGGCACAGCTTTTATAAGGAATTAATGACCCAGAGCCTTACTGGGGAGCAGAGAGCTGGTGAGGAGCCTTACCTGCACCTCTGAAACAGAGACAAGGGAGGGGGTGAAGCCACCCTGCCATTCCCCTGTCCACAAACCTATCAGCAATCCTTCTCACCTGGGTTTTCTTTGCAGTTTTAACCCTTTAAAACGACTCCAGGTGGGGAAGCACATGGGAGATCCCAGTTGGACCTAACAGGGCTTCCATCGGACATTTTTAAGACAAGCAGGGGTCTAAAGCCTCTAAGCAATTGCTCATTCACACAAATGTCCACAACCCAGCAGCTTTGACCCCGAACACTGGCACGCAGGTAGCTTCCAGGCTGCCACGCTTCGCCTGGCCCTGCCTGGATGCCTCCCCTCTGCAGGACGCTCCTGGCAAATACAGCTTTACAGAGGCAGCTTGGCCAGTGCCACCTGTCCTCTGCACAGGAGACCTCATGCTCCCCAGCTGCCCAGGAAAGCGCAGGCTGCAGCCATCACCCCATTTCTATCCCAGGCAGTGCTCACAGAGGACGGGTTTCAGCTGTCCCCAGGTGCCTGCAGCCCTGCTGGGAAGGGGCCAGCCTCTTGCTCCATCAAAGTGACGGCAGGCTGCAAGGAGTAAACCTTGAGCACAGCTCTCTGGGCTATAGTGGGACTGCATAGTCCCTCGCATGCCCTGCAGCCCAGAACCGACCACCAGCTGCCGCTGCCGGGTTGGGGAAGGGGGGCTCCCTCCCTGACAGGGCGAACCGGGCAGCAGGTCCATCCAGGGGGGTTTCACTGAGGCCAAACTCAGATTCGGTGCAAGACCAGTGAGAAGGATCTTTGCACACCCCCTGGCTTTGACGTTTCTGGTAGGCAAGGCAGAAAGCCCTGTTTCACCTGCCATATCTTTCTATTTAGGCTTCACCCCTCAATGTGTGAAGCTCTTTGGGATGAAAACTGATGTATAATGTTATGATACTATTAATACACCCATGCAGACACACCATCAAGTGGCAAATCCACTAGAAGGATGTTGGGGTAATTGTCTTGAAAATATTTCTTTAAAGCCCTGCTAATGCAAGCATTTCAGAAGGTCACCCCATGCCCTGGGTTTCTGGGAAAACAAACAAATAAATAAAAATCACACAAATTAAAGTTCAAAACCTGGACCTTAACAGAGATATATAAGCCATGGGGAATACCTTCCATGCTTTATCCTCATCCAAGGGTGAGGAATGCTCTAGCACCAGCAGGCAGAAACCCAGAAGGGTTTCAGAGGTTAAGAGGTGGAGAAGCAAGAGGTCATGAGCACAGCCTGCAGCTTCTGCTGACTCCTCAAATGGGCAGCAGCAGCAGCAGTTCTGCTGGAGCAGACACCCAAATCCCTGTTCTCAGAACAGCCTTAAAGCCAGACAGCAACCACCCAGAAACCCAGGGAATGGGGTGACCAGTGGGTTCCTGGGGCACTTACCCCACAATATGTTGGCCCTTGCCAGGAGCCAGCAAACATCAAGCTCCTGAAGAGCTCAAAATGCTCAACACAGCCCTGTTCTGCCTTTCTCCAGCACCCCTTGGAAAATTACCCTCCCTTTGCACTTGCAGCCCCCCAAGCTAGGCTTTTTCTAACTCCACCCTCTCCCTCAGAAACACAGGCCCCCTCCTCCAACCAGGCTCACCTCTTCAGAGCTGCCACACACCACTGAGAGACATCCAGCAGCACTTGCTGAGAGCCACAAACAACTGCAACCCACAATACCAACACCTCCCACACTGATGAGGAACAGCTGAGGCTTTATGTGTGATCCAGGGCAATCAGTGCAACCAGGTGTGCCTTGCACGAGGCCATCTGGGAGATTTCAGGCTGTCGGCTGCCGTTACACCCAGGGGGCAAAAGCAGGAGGGCTGTGGTCAGTCCCAGGCTGCAGCTCACCCCAATGGGGGCCAGGGTCTGCCTGCAGGCACCTCTCACCGGTGGCAACACAGAGACGTGGAAATACACCGCCTGGGTATCATGTCACTTAGAAAAGCATAATTTCAATTATATTCTGATCAAACTGGCCTGAGCAACCATTTAAAAAAGTCATATCCACGCAAAGGGGGGTTATTGCAAGGTATATACGTACTATCCCAAAATCTCCAAGTCATGCACTCCAAATACACATTCAGATCTGAATGCAGCTATGAGCAGGTAGCAACTGATTCTAGAAGCTAATTTCACAATTACAGGCCCCTTTGGAGCTTGTTTGCAAAGGAAAATCGCAGCCCTGTGGAAAAGGATGGGAGCTGAACGCCTGGCAGGAGTGTACGCTTGTGCCGAGGGCCTGTTGAGTGTGTCTCCAGAGGAAGCACAGGTGTGGCAGCCAGAGCATCCGTGTGCTAAAAAAAGCCATCACACACCACATCCTTAAGTAACTTGGGAATGAGACTTGGGTTGACACACGTGCTCGGTCTGCTGCCGTTTCCCGTTCAGTCCCGCCTGCCGAGGTGGGCAAAGCAGGGGGGACAAAACCACCCCCAGGCTGAGCCCTCCAGGGAAGCGGCTCTGAGTTCCCCTTCATGTAAACACACATCAAAACCAACACACTCTGGTTCTTTTTCACCACCGACCATTATTGCAAACATTAATACTTTAAACTCCCAGGTGTTTATGTCCCAGGGGGGATGCAGCCAGCCTGCTGGCTCTGCCGGCTAACCCTCCAAGATGCCCACAAAAGTCAGTTAATGCCAGAGATGCGCCTTCCACCAGCACATGAGCAACCCAAAATTTTGGCACAGTAGGGCTCAGCGTGGCAGTGGCTTGCTCATGGTCATGCCAAATATGATGCTGCTCCTGCCTGTGCATGGGGAGGTGTTGTGTGGGGCTGTGCCACCTGCCTGGAGCCTGGAGCCATCCTGGGATGCAGGTGTGAAGCTGTCAGATGCTGATGCACCCTCAGTTGCCTCCAGCCCTGATGAGTTGCTCCAATGCAGGACAAAGCAGAATTAGAGGCTAAGCCTGACTCCAAGGCTTCTTCTGTTTCTTCCCCAAATGGAAAAGATCCATTCTAGGAAACAAATTTCCTGGATGTCTAATTTTAGAAAAACTGTTTCTGCTGGCCCTGGCTGCTGCGTACCCCCTGCTTTGCCCAGCCTGGCCCCCTGGCTCTGCTCCCCCCGCTCCCAAGCCCCCCAGGGCAGGTTACCCACAGCAGATATGGGCTTCCAGGCAGCCAGTGCAAACGGGCACCGAGCTGCTAGCAACAAGAAAAGAGGGTTGCAGGTTTCTAAGGGATGGGTCTTGGTCTCAGGCTGGCCAAATCAATGCCAAATTCCAGGCTTTAATTCTGTTTATTCAGAGGCTCGCCCACCGCTGAGCAGCCAGCCTGGGCAGTGCTGGGGCAGGAGGTGGCAGGGGTGGCGGTGGTGGCCAGCGGCTCCCTGCAGAGATGCCGTGTGAGCCCTGGCAGGCTCCCCGCT
This sequence comes from Pterocles gutturalis, assembly GCF_000699245.1. Lineage (NCBI taxonomy): Eukaryota > Metazoa > Chordata > Aves > Pterocliformes > Pteroclidae > Pterocles > Pterocles gutturalis. Next base: position 47,970 of record NW_010138313.1, read on the forward strand.
CAGCACGCTGTAACCTGCCCTCCTGAAACCTCTGCCCAGCCCCCTTGTCCTGCTTTCAGCTGGGACAGAGTTAACTTTCCTCGCAGTAGCTAGTGAGAGGCTGTGTTTTGGGTTTGTGCTGAGGAGAAGGCCGGTCACACACTGATGTTTATAGCTGCTGCCAGGACAGTCAGGGACTCTTCAGCCTCTCTGCTGCACCAGTGCCTGCAGGGACAGGAGAAGCTGATGTCCTTGTAAGCTGCAGGGACTGGGAGCCTCCCTGCAAAGCCATGTCCCATGGGAAATGCAGCACTGGGGAAACCCTGCTGCTGAGGGGTGAGCCCTGCTGAGCCACAAGCACGGCCGAGAGGATGAGCCTCCTGTGGAGATTTTGGGAGCGCCAGCCCCACATCCAGCTGCGATGGGGGACACAAGGGAACACCAAACCCCTAACTTGTGCCTGCCAGATGGCCTTTTCCCACAAGGGTCATCCAGCCAAAGCAAGGCAAAGATCTTTGCTCAGCAGCACAAAAAACCCCATTTTATTTTTCAGAAATGTCACTTTTGCTGATAATTAATTCAGGCATGAATAAGAGGAGAGAGGGAGGGGTAGTCTACTAAAACCTCCCAACCCATCCCCAAAAACCCCCCACCCAGAGCCCTTCCCACAGGTGCTGCCTTCCCCCCTCACATTTTTAGGAGCCATGAAAGAAAAGAAGTGTGAATGTAGCACTTGCAAATGATACTGAACTGGCAGCACTGCAGGGGGTGGTGGTTTTTAGCCACAGACCCTTTACAAAGGGGAACCACACTTGTAACATCTCTCTGCCTTGCTGCTAAAGACTCATGTTGCTTTTTCTTCTCATGTTCCCTTACCTGAGACAAAATAAATAGCTCTGTGTGTGTGTATGCGTGTGCGTGTGCCTGCAGGAAAAATCCCCAGATTCCCGTCATGGAAAGCAGCATCTAAAACATCTCGGAGCAAAAGCACCTTCTGACAGGGAGGTCAGTCTCTAGAAATTGAATTACTTGTTTTCTGCTTTCTGGTTCTGGTTGGCTGTTGGAGTAAAAAAATCTTGTGCCTCTATTTCCCTTCGTGCTCCTTTGTCCAGGCGATTTCAAGAATCAAATTTTTTACATGACGGAAAGTGTGTTTGAGCACCCTGGTAACAGGCAATGGGAAGGGAGCTGACCCCAGATTTTGCAGGACTGATGTTATTCATACACATCAAACAAACAGCACAAGACACAAAGTCCCAGCAAACAAAGCATCAGCCCCAGGCAGGCAGTGGACCATTGGAATGTGGTGGCGGGCCCAAGAGGTGCATCTTTTGCAGAATTTCCTCCAGCGCTCTCCCAGGTGAGGTTTATCGGGAGCCTCCTCCACTCTCTGACTGCTCAGGGGTGGAAGCACATTTTTTCCGTGGAGAGAAGCCGGAGCCATGTGAGACAGCTCCCATGCCTCAGGGACCATCGCCTGTGCTGGGTCAGGGGCTGGAGGCGCAGGAGGTGGCAGACCCGCATCCCCAGCCCCACCATGGGGGTGGGTGACAATGACGGGGCGCATCCCTGGGCATCTCATGCTGCTTGCAGGAGCAGAGTGTGACCGCTTCCATGGACCTAAAACCACATGGGAAAAGCACAAACCAAACCGACAGATACTACAGCGGGGCCCTGCCCACCTTCCGCATTTGCAGCGTTTTTTAAAAAAATTTATTTAACTTTTTTGCACTTCCCAATAACTAAGAAAAAAATTATATTTTTTAAGGCCGGGAGAGCACATCCCGGAC
>NW_010138314.1:0-13888 GCF_000699245.1 Pterocles gutturalis
GGAGAAGCTTCTTCCCTTCTTCGTTCTCTCTCCTGAAAACCTGCATCTGGCTGTTCCCGCTGGGACTTTCCTTGGTTAGGGGGTTTTGTTATCTATTTGGGCAACTAAACTAGGGATTCTGTCTAAAGCCTGACACTAACCGTGGTCCTTAATCTCGTAGGCAAGTAACTGGAGAAGGGTATTGGATTTTCTTCAGTTGTTTTGGTCCATCAGAGAAGTGCATTGGTCCTTTGAGACCTTTGAAAGAGATTTCAGGTAGTTGCTGTCGTTTAGTGGAGTACAGACCAGATTACACTAGGTTGCCCCTTGAGGTTCTTCATCCCTTCATCAGCTTCTGTTCTGTTTTTACTTGAATATGAACTCATTGCCAGAACTATTGGAGGACCAGACTTGGAGACCTAGGAGATGTGTGTTTGTCCTGGGTCCAGCGGGGCATCCCTCTGCATCCTCTCATCTGCACTACAGGAGACTGGAAACATAAAAATTGCCCTGGATATCGATGCTTGGGGTATGGATGGCTTCCATGGCCTTCTTGCCAAGCCCTGCTTGCTGACAATTTTGAATTGTGTGCTCAGCTGGATGTGTACTTGGTTGGCTCTCCACCATAATGTTGTTAACACATGCTTTCCTTCAGTTACCAAATCAGACAAAGAAATCACTAGAAGAATTTTACCAAATATATTGACTGAGACTTTATGCAGGCTAATCAGGATATGTGAAGTCATGGCTCTCCAAGCTCCCGCTTCTCCGTATTGCCCTGGTGACACGGTGCAGACTGGAAGGAAGATGCTCTGTGTAACATAACTTTCTGAGCTCAGCACCTGCTAAACTTCACCACAGCCTGGAACATTAGCATACACCTTCCACTTTATACTGCAGAGACAAACTTTTTTAAAAGGAGAGGTTAAGGGGTGGCATGATGCTCTTCCATGTGAATTACTTGTACTTTTAAATCAACACAAAATTCTGCTACAGGCTGTGGTAGCATCTGCATCGCCATAAAGGGATTTCTGCCAACAATTTGTGAGGAAACGTGCTATGTGTGTTCCTCAGCACAACGCTACGACCTTGTGGGTCTCTCACAAGATGCAGTGCACACCTAACCTGAGCGTTAACTCTTACAAGTTTCTGATAGCACTGAGACTTACGGACTAACCATAACTGGGGTTGTGACAGATTTACATCTGTGTTCTTGCTTTGCTTAGCAAACTTCAAACCCCAGTGGTATCAATACTTACACAGACCTGAATGAGAGACTGAAGCCTTGCCCCTGCCAATATTGATGTTGAATACTGAGCACACTAGTTACCCTTTTAAGAATAACTGCTGTCATTTTTAAACATGCAGGGTCTGAGCCCGTCAGACAATACAAAAGCAGAGCAATACGTTTAGGACTAGTTTTGTTCTATAAAGAGGTGCAGTTCTTATACCATCTGCATTTAAATAAAAGCTATAATATTGTTGTTATGATGTGAGATGTAGTTTTGGTACAAGAATGAAATATTCCATATTTCATCATTGCAAATTTTTTTTTAAACAGTGTAACCTTGTAAATGGTAAATGTATTTAAATGCATATATTTTACAAGAAATCTACCAAAGTTGGCTTGTTTTGTGGTTTGGTGCCTTTATTTGTTTCATGATTATCTTCATTTTCAATGGTAATGTCCAGCTGTACTTGTCACCCAGCACATAGACATGCTACCCCCTCACTCAGCTCTCTTGTGTCTAGCAAACGAGTCAACAGGTATTAGCCCAAATCCTGGACCTCAGTCTCTTTTGTCTCAAATTAACTAAAAAACAACCCTTTACTGTAGAGCCTTTGGATTTGCTGCAGGATTTGGGCTCTGACCAAAAGATGAAATATTTATGGGCAGTTCATCACTAGCATTTAAAATAAAATCAAAACTGGTGTCTTGGTGAGAGGGAGGGAAAACCACACATCAGAAGGGAATTTTTTTTAACAAGCCAAACTTCTTGATAGATGGCTTTGTGCCACGGCAGCACTGGATCCACTTGTAACCAAAATCTGAAACGATGACAGAACAAGACCTCTTGGAAGACACCAGCACTGTGCATGTACTAGTAAAGGCAGCACCATCCTACCAAAAACATAACTTGCTGGTGATGTAACAAGGTTTTGCTGAGGTCAGTGAGGCAGCGCCCAACAATACTAGCAGGAAGTGGGGCCCATTTTTAAAAAATATTTTTGTATTTAATCTCATCCTTCAGTATACTTAACTTGTTGCTATGCTTTAAAAAATAACCCGAGAGAATGTTGTTTCCGCTGTCACTGGCTTCAGAGTAAAAGTCTGAGACGGTTTTTGCAATGTTTTGTTTTCCAAGAGCAAAGACCTAGTCCTGAACTTTAAGACTTGGAAGTGCTCAGGATCAGGCCTGAACCTCATCCCAATGAGAAGAGAAATCTGTAGCACTTGTTTACTATTTTTTATTTTGTATTTATGATTTCACGTAAAAATAAAAACATCTAAACCAACCCCTGAACAAGGTTACTGTTTTCTGTGAAAGGCATTGGATTGTCTGGGCTCAGGAAGATGGGGTGTGACACTGGTGCCCAAAGGGTGACCTTCACCTGGGCTACCTTGGGGGGCAGAGATGGGTCACCTTTGGGGTGAGAAGCAAGGAAGGACTGCTCCCTTTCAGAGCAGCCAGCATCTCAGCTCTCCACTGGAGCCCCAGACAAAAGAGCAAGTAGCAGCAGTTGGTCTTGTGATGTGAGCACATTAGGAAGTGGACTGTGAGTCCCAACTGTTTAGAGAACAGCTCTAAGCATGAAGCTCTAAGCTTTCAATTCCTACACGTTTAAACTGAACAGAAGAAAAATACCACTGCAGCCTGGATCAGCCCCAACCTGACCTGATACCCTAATCCTTTCTGCCACCCAGTTTTTTTAAAAGCTACATTCAAGCTCGGGGAAAAACATTCTCACAGTTGCACCAGAACAGAACCTGTGAAAAAATGGTTGTTAGAGGAATCTGTAGAGACTGATTGCTAGTGGGGAAATTTGCCTCAGTTATATGACTGCCAGGGAGGTCTTTCAATATTTTGCAGATTTATTTTTTTTTTTTACAAGATTTTCAAGCTTTTCTGAACAAACTGTTGCTTTAAAAATGAAGAAAAAACATCTTCAAAGACTTCATTTTGCAGCATTCTTGCCAGCTGGGTTGAGATTAACAAAAGCTCCTTGCCACCCTCCCATTGCTATGCACATGCTGAGCTGGAAAAAGGGTGTCTGCCGGCTTGGCCTTTGTCCTGCTAAACGAACCATTTCAGAGTTATGAATTTGAAAGTAACCTGCGGTTCATACCCTGCAAATCTGGTTAGATCCTGCCTGTGCAGCGAAAGGAAACGCACCAGGCAGAGGGAAAAGGAAGCTCAATCAGTCACGTTTGCTGCAGGATGTTTAAGGAAATATTTCCTTTTCCTGCACAGAGATGTTTGTTGGGCATCTGCTCTTTGGAACATACTGAAACATTTTATTCCTGGAGTGAGTGAGAAACCAGTGTAACTCCAGATTTTTACCTATAAATCTATTCCCTGATCAAAGATTATGCAAGGAATTTGTTCTTTTTCCTTGGTCATCTTTCAAACCTCAAATGCAGGTAAATAGTCTCTTAAACCTGCTTTCCTCCAACTGAGGCTGATTCATACATCTCTAATGCAAAATGAGAATCCTGCCTGTCAGAAGCCATATGTCACATATAGGTGCCATATTCATGCATATATTCAGCAACATGTTCATGCAATATTCAGCATCAGATGATACCCACAATGCATTTTTTTGGGTTTGTTTTGTATACTAAAGAAGAAAATAATGAATTAAATACATTAAGGATCTGCTTTTGTAAGTAAGTCTGCTTGGTAAGACAGTGAATATTTCTGCTGTATTAGTTTAATCAGGAGATAGCAGGTGAATTCTCTTTTCAGGTCAAATATTGCATTTGTTTTACTTGTAGACTGATTGTGATAGGATAAATCATTCCAAAAGCAGAGCCTCAAGGGGGCCTCATATTTATATTTCGGGAGTAACTGAATTCTGTTGTTCTTATTTTGATCAGACCTTTGTGCATGTCTCCGTGTGTGTGACTGCTCCAGACTGTTCCTTGCTGATTCTCTGCAGGAACAGGCTGTCCTGTCTAGAAAACCCCTTCTTCTACCTACCACAGCCTTCAGTTATAAGAAAAGGACAATTTCAACCACTGATAAAACCTCCCATGACAACAATGAAGGCTTTACAGTTGCCTGGATACACAAGCCTTGCTTCACCTTTTCTTTTTCTTAAACAGATTGAGACGTTCTGGCATGAATCAATTTAGCAGTGTCCTTTGTCTGTGGCATTTTGGGATTTTGTTTACAACACTGAGCTTCCCCCTCCTTCCAAAGCTCACTATGTAGCATCAGCCCAAACTCTGGTAAGGAAAAGTAGCAAGTAGTAGGACTTAACGTGAAAGTACACATTAAGTGCCACTTGTACCATCGCTATGCATCACTCTGTGCTGGCGATGCCCTACAAGGAAGTAAGTTACACATTTGCAAATTTTAGGTCTTAGCATCTTCTAGCGCCAGCTGTGCTGGCTGTGGGAATTTTTTTTTTCCCGATGAACATTAGATTTTTTGATGGGTTAATGAAATACACTAAAAGCTAGGAGATGCACAAAACCAGATCCTACAATGACATTTTAAATTTGCTAACAACAATTGTTTACAATGTTAAATGTATTTTGGATTTTGGGTGTGTATGTTCCTAAAGTTTCAATCAACCAGGTTAGCTGACAGAAGTCCAAGTGACATTCATCTCAATCTCATACCAGGTGCTAAGAAAATGGATCTAACTATGGGTGGGTGGCTGTGGGCTTTATTCCTACTCTCAAACACACTCTGACCAGAATTGATTCCCCTCTGTTACATTCATACATAACTCATTAGCATTAACAGGACGTGTAACCAGAACACTCCCACAGAAGGTTAAACCTTAAGAGAATTTAGGCTCAGGCACAAAAGAGATCACTCAGGAAAGAAAAATAGGCACTCCTTGACAAGAGCATATGTGAAATCTCAAAATGGTACAATTCAGTTTCAATATAGCTTCACATATTTGAAGAATCTGGGAAGAAAACAACAGTCACAATTCTTATCAGCTCTAACAAGTGCCTAGCACGGCAGAATTTTTGCTCTACGTATATTTTTAGATTACTCTTCCAGTTATAACGTTCTGTCCTTACTGTGTATCTTTTGTTAGAATTAGGATATCTGCTGTAGCAGCCTGGATAACCTTTAGCCTGAGCTACAAAACCTTTAACAGTTTCCAATTATAACAGCAATCTTTCATTCTATAGTACAAATAAACCCAAGTGTTATCTCAACACAGAAGACTCACATGAATACGCAATGACTGCAGAATGATTTCACCATTTTTTTTCCTCTATAATTTCCTGCTATTATTTCATTGGAGTTGACTGCCAAGATCCAAGCAACATAATACATTTCACTGTTTATATCTACTTTATTTTTGTTATACTGTTGACTTTTTAAGATGTTGACATGCAAGACTCAAGTTTTAAAAATTTAACATCTACCCTGAATTCCATTATGGTCTTGGAATCACAAATTATTTTTCAACCCTCCCATTTTCTCCTTATTTTATTGTCTTATCCAATTGAGAATGTCTACATGCCCCATCACCTGATAATTTTGGAAAAGTCTTAGCTCCCACAGCTTTTGTATGCAGCATGTGCCACGGAAGATGAGTTTCTATTATTCAAAAAGTGTAAGACATTTATTAATAAGAGTAGCTTTTCAGAAATATGGAAATAGTTTCCCCATAAATATAATCTTAGTCTACCATAAGAATGTGGATTGAGTATCGTTTTAGATAGAGTTAGTTCCATTGGCTGGTATAGCAAGAAACTGAACAGAGGCACTGTTAAAAGTTGATCTGCAACAATAGATATTGGAAAGTCACTATCATACTAGTGTAGGGGTGAAATGCTGTTGTTGGGGCAATATGGAAAAGAGACATCTTGTCTACTTGGAGTTATTAATGACTACAACTATTCAAGACATCCATATCATCAGTAATAGTGTCCCTCCTAAAAGGAAAGCTGTTATCCATGGCACCCTGCCCAGATTCCTCCAGAGCTGATTACATTCTTTATAACCTGCACTTTCAGGCCAGTACAGCAATCTTGACTTCATACCTGCGTGGCTGTATGGGCTCATGTCACGCTCTGAAGTGGTTACTGCTGTCTGTCCTAAACTCTGACCATCAGTGGTGGGAAGAACAATCCCTTCGTCTCCCACCTCTCTCAAGATTGTAGATATTGCTTGCCATCTGCAAAACATATTCATTGCCTTGCAGACATGGCCCTTTGGTAGATTGCAATGCTAGTACTGAGCTCCACTGGTGTGCACAGAACAAGTCCACAGCAAGGGCAGACGGGAGGGGGAGGTAAACTGTGAGACAAAGATTTTTCCCCTAAATAGTGTTACTGAAGTCTGAGCCACGTCACAAAATGGATTTGAGAATTACAGTTTTAGTATCTGTTACTACAAAGGAATTTGTATTTGGAGGAAAAAGACAAACTGCAATCCTTCTCCTGAACCAAAACGTTTTAGGCTCGTCCTGACCTCTCAACAGCCCTGGAAAAATCTAGCGCCACAAGAATGGACAAAGCTCCAGAAAAGGCTCCAGACAGACCTGAAGCACAATCATCTCAGAAAAGACATAACAGCAAGCAGAGTGTTGAATGAAACCCGATGGAATGGGTATTTCAGAGATCAGTCATAGCTCAGCCACATGGTTCAGTCCCCTCCTTGCACTGGCACACGTGGTGTGAGGAGTGGACTGGTTAAGGAGACTGAGTTAGCCGAGAACAAACCCAGCAGAAAAATAAGCAAGGGTTTTCTTTGTTTAGCCACTCTCTTGCTGCTCCATACAGTGACATGGGCAGGCAGGAGACAGGAGCATTTAAACTGCTGTGAAACTTCACTTTTTGACCTTGCAAGTGAGTCTGAATCAAACAAAAGGGTCTTAGGCTCAGATGAATAAAAAGGAAAAGGAAAGACATAATGAAAGTGCTTTATGAGCAAAGGTGGAATAAAATACCGCCTGGCTATAGGCACCAAACTGAATGAGGCCTTCACCTGAGGTGCCAGTGAGAATACAAACATTGTACATTGACAAATGGTTAACAGAAATGAGCGTCTGGAAATAGAAATGAACATATCCAAGGCAGAAGCAAAAACTAAACAGCTCAATTAACTTAAAATATAGGACTAAAATGAATCTGTTTCAGAAAGCCTAGAATTGGCCAAGTCGAAGGTAAAATAGGAAGGTGGGGGGTTTGAACAAATAGTCTAGAAAAGAGCACACGTAACACCTGTATACGCAAGGTGGTGCATGTCCCGGGCAGCTAGAGGTTTCTAAGACTGATCTCAGCAACAAACAAGTTCCAAAAGGATAGAACTGATGTGAGTGGTTGGACGCTGAATAAAAACCAGCACAAGTTACTAAATATAGATTGCACCCATGGAGACTTGATACTGCTCACCTAATAACTAATTGATCTGTCCCAATAACGACCTTTTGGGCCTCCCTGTCCATTTGAATCAGAGGCACCCTCTCCAACATCCACCCTGCTGAAGGGAGAAGGTGAGGCAAGGAGGAAATAAAAACAGTTTGAGGTTTAATAAATAAAAGACTACAAAAATGTGCTGAATAACAAAAAATGAGAGGTCATCACATTTTTTTCCTAAGGGCTGTAATCAGGGAGGAGGAGGAGTAGTGATTCTTAAGTAGTTTCTGCCAAGTCAATGCAGTGCTCTTGGAGCCATGTACAGTATTGCTATCTTTGAAGGGTTGAGACAAGATACCCTTTCTGAAAAGGAAACATTTATTGGTTATTTGGAGATAGCGAACAGATGAGTAAGTATATACATACGTACACGGAGACTAGTCAGAATGGGACATTGGCCAAGAACACAAACAATATCTACATTTACGCAAAAAGGATCCATGAAGAAGTATAGAGTTGAGAGTTTAGTAGATAATATGAGAAAAAAAAAAAAAAAAAAAAACAAGTTACAAGGACAAACAATGCTGGCATCAGCTTCTAACCACTGCAAGAAGAAACATCTCTTCCAAACAGATCTTGTTGGCTCCTATCATCCATTTGTGCAAAGAGATGAGGATTTTCAGACTGGGTAGATGGCCCCTGTGCAGCTGTGCGACATTTCATTCCCCCTTTTGTTGCAGAGGCAGTTTAGTGGGACACACTCCCATATCCTATTCCCTTTCCTTCAGTTATTCACAGCAGAACCTTTCACTTAGCGTTTCTAATAGCACCATGTAGTGCTGTCGTTTCAGGAAGTGCCTGGCTGTATTCACGGCTAAATCAAGCAGGAGTCGTGCTGGCAATTCAAGGAACACCTCATCAGAGGGAAAAAAAGCAATTGCTGCTGAGCTATTGTTTTCCATTTCATTTCACACACTCAAAAGAGCTCTGCTGACCACCCAGTGGGTGCCCTGAAATACAGATTCCAAGGCACGTTCCTGAGGTAGAAAGGCAAACCGGATTTACTGCTCACCCTCTATTGTTACTCAGCTTCTCTTTTCCTGTTAGTTCTTTACTGTTTTTGTATTTCACCCTGTCATTCTCAGTCCTTTTCAGGTCCCCTTTTCAGTTTTGCATGCAACAGTTGGAAAGCCTCCCTTCGACAGAGCGTGCTATGCTCAGAGATCTTGCTGAGGGGATATTCTACAATAAGAGCCAGCAACGAGTCAGAATTCAGTAGCTTTATCAAGGAAAAAGTCTCATATAGAGGATATGTTCATTAAGTTATTGTTCTAACTACTCCGACCTTAACTCTGATATCAGCTAATCTACTTGCATGGATACGCTGCAAGCGGAACCAGCTGAAACAATACTCTTCCCCTTCTTCATGTTCATGAAGCAGCACGCACTGGGTTTGCAAAGCAGGTAACCGTACACCAACACCCATGCATGAGCACATGCTGGTTTTGTGGGTGTGAACAAACTACAGACGAATAACAGGATAAAGAAACCTAAACACTCGAGGGAAGAGTCAGACCCTCTGGTAGGAAGAATGGGAGGCAGTTTAGCTTAACATTGGAGGCAGATAACACGTAGGTAGAAAAATCTCACAGGGAGAGAGAACAGGCAGGCAGAGAGGAAAACTGCAGGACAGTTTGGCTTTTCTCTTCCTCAGACTGTTTTAGGGAGACAATATTTCCCTCCCTAGAACAGACATGTCTGGAAAATTCCACCAGTGCTTCACAATGTGTGCATACAGGTCTTTTAACACATTGTGTTTAATTTTTCAAAATGTTAACTGTTACACAGTCCAGTTCTGATAGCATACACTCAGAGTGCCATTAACGCTAAGGGGTAATGGATTTTACTGACAACAAGCATAAATAAAAAAAGAACCTACTGGATTGTATTTTTTAAAAGTAGAAAATCTTTTCAGCCATGAAGATTTTGTCCAGTGAGAAAGTAAACCTAGAAATGGTGGATACTGCCTTTAAAGTCCTAAACTTCCTAAGCAAGGTATCACTACTAGTATTAAGTGCTGAACTAGTCTAGTATGAGATAGCTACCCGACTCCTCAATTATGGATAAAATTAAACCTGGACATTGACTTAGCCTAGTAAGCAATGAACGTCCAATTGAGGCAGTGAAACATGGGCAGTGTAAATGCACTGAACAACCTCCAGATCTGTTTAGGAGGCAATTATTTGAGACAGTGGAGTACAGCACATACTAAATCGCATACAATAAAACACCATGGTTCTCATTGAAAGTATCAAGTTGCAGAATTATATTCCAGCACAAGTTCTGCAACTGTTAAGGTCAATCTCTTGTTTCCATTAATTTATAATTTTTTCTAAGTGCTCTAAGATTTGCAGGACACCTTGGATAGCCTGGAGAGTGGGCTTGCATCATGAGACTGTAGGACAACAGTTTTGCAAGTTTAAGATCAAACAAAAGCTCCCAAGATTCAGTCTGCCCGACAGAGTGATTAGCTAGAAGCAGCCAAATGCTCTTCTGAGTTTCTTCAAACTGGACAGTTACCACTGGAAAAACACAGAAGAAAACTGTCTGGACAGCATAAGAATCTGACGTGTATTCTACAGTCCTGTTATCTGAGTCCTGAATTACGACAGTGACCACAACAGTGTTCAAAGAAAATACCATTTTACATGCCCATTCTTTATATGCTACTGATCCAGCTAGACTTTCAGATCAGACAGGAGATAATTATTAAAGGAATACTTATTTCAGGAGCCCCTTGGTGACTTCTTTCTGCAAATAAAAACATACCAAGAGCTAAACGTCCCTGTGAATTCTTTCCAATTCAATGGCAGGTGCCTCCGATTTTCCACTGACATGCTGCAAATGAATGATTAAGTGAAAGTAAATTCCACTGAGCTAAACAGTGGAAAGAGACACCAACACCACAGGGACTGAAAAAACAGACAAGCTGTATCAATGAGAAGAGGTGACTGTAACTGCTTTAACCAGTTAAAAAGACAGCACCTCTTTTTGTAAGGGAGCATTACCTTTTTGCAGGGGCCAGGAAGGTAAGGTATCATCTCAATTAAAACTGGTTTTGAAAAGAAAACAAAGGACTCTGAATATCACAGTACTTATCTAACATCAAGGAATACCCAGAGTAATCATCTACAGTTCTTAAACAAGTGACAAAGACTTCAAAGAGGAATGTTGTCGAACTGGTGAATATTGGATCTCTTATTAAAATAAACCCAGATCCAGCAATGGAAGGAACTGCGTTGTGGGACGGCTCATGTATACATTTCACTTTCATTAATTAATGAGGTATGACTAGGCTTGCCCACAAATTCCCATATGGAAGCTCTCTACAGAGATCTTGATTTTAATTCTGATTTAAGGATGTTTTCTGAGCCTTCAGCTCATTGAGAATAGCGTGCAGCAACGACTCTGCAAAATGTTTGTGATATCAAACTAGTAGACAACTTTTTATATTCATCTCTCATTATCAAAATCTTAATATATTGCCCAGATGCACAACTCAGTAACAAGTAGCAAGTCAAAGTAACAAGTGCCAGGGTAGCTATCCAGCAGACAACTGCCTTGAGGGGGCAGAGGAAATAAAAATTATTCTATCACACGACAGCAGTGACTGGGAAACCTACATTCTCTGCTCCCTGTCAGACCCAGGCTTGTCACGAAGTGCATACAATTGAGCAAAAGATCTCTTGCCTACTTTGAATGTGTTTGACCTTTGTGTTGCTTCTCTAATTCTGCCACCTTCTGAATGACAAAAATCAAAACTCAAATGCTTGAAGAGGAGTCCAGTCTGAAACAAAAGCTCACATAATTTTCTTTCCCTCGTGAATGTTTTGTAATGTTTCCTGATAAGAAAGTGTTTATAACCCAAAAGCTTGTGCATAAAGGTGGCACTGCACTTCAGAGCTCCACCCTGGGTAGCACTTTTTCCTTAGTCCTTGAATCACATCCAAAGGGAACTTTCAGTACCACCTTGGAGCCAACAATGGTACACGAGAGCCAAGAGGGACTTCAATTTTTCCACTTAAAGAAACAAACATTTCACTGCTTTCTTTCCCTCTGACAGCAAGGCTTAGTCACAAAGTAGCTTTCAGAGGAATGTTTTCAAGAATATTCCTTTTATGAAGGAATCAAAACTATTGTGACTGACAGACGTGCACATAAAGTCAATGATCAAATGTTCTTTTTTACTGTTCTAAGAACAGTCCTGAGAGTTTTAAATCTAGTTTCTTCTTCAGTTGTGATATTCTATTGATTACTTCACTTCCCTTTTAATAAATACAGTTCTGTTCTACTCCCATCTTTGCAAGTTAGCATACCCTGAGGGGCTAATTCAACTCAAAACCACCTTCAAAGAACTCCTGTACAAAAGAGACAAATTTAAAACTTCCCTTTTTCAGACCTTAAAACCAGGGTAACTCCAGACTAGTGATTAGTGATCTCTCCTAGAAATAAGTAGTACTTTATTTCTCTTGTATTTATGGACAACTGAGGACTGTAAATGCTGTCCTAAAAATGGGAGCTGAAAAAGTGAAACTGAAGCATGAAAGATGTCTTGAAACATTTGAGTTTTCCCTTTGTAGACAGGGAAGACAATTCTAAGATATTGAGATCACAGATTCTAAACAGGACAATTCTAAGGTACTTTTCCCCCCCGCTCTCATTTAGTTACTTTTTTCTATGGGAAACCTCGTGACTGTAGAAAGAAGAAATAGATACCTTTGTAATAACATTTTTGATTGGAAAATTTCAGAAAATAAAGATTAAATTGTGCTGTATATTACTACCTTTTACTTCCAAAACAAAGGACAGAATGCAATGTACAAACTCGAGCTTTCAAACATTTGTGTTACACTTCCTGAGACTTCTCTACATACGGTTCTGGTCCCATTGTATTCCACTTGCCAGGAAGGCAGCTGCCAACACTCTCTAGAGTACGTTGGATCTTACTGAACAAATGACAGCTCTCCTGCAAGCCATTCAGAATTTTAAGACTGCAATGTCTCTCCTAGATACTATAAGGTTTAAAAATTATGATTGCTATCTACTAACATAAACTCAAATTGGTGATAGAGCAGATAAAAACATCGGAATCTGAAATATTTCAGATTTACTGCTTCTGCCATAAAAGCAGTGGGTTCTAAGAGAGTAGTCAGGATGAGTAGTGAGAAGAAATAGCAGACACTGCAGGTAAATTACAGCTCATGAACTAGAGCCCATATCGTTGTAGTATCAACCAGATTTTCACTTAAGTACCAAAGCACAAAGAGACAGTCTGAGGATAGGCACACATACTCCTCTACATCAAGACAAAACCCCCCAATATCTCCAAACATTCAACCCAGGAACGTTTTCTGACCTTTATATGACAAGTTTTACAATAGCAAACAAAACCAGCGAATATCTGCAAAATAATTTGCTTAGAAATCATTACAGAGGCTTTTACTTCCATTAACTAGAACAGAGAAAATATAAATAATAATATTGCCCAAAAATGTTAGTTCTAAATTTGCAAACAGTTTATTCATTTTTATTTTACCATTAAGCTCTTTCACTGTTTTTTGCCATCGTATATCACCAAATGATGGGAGTGTACTCTTTCCATCCACTAATGCATCATTCAGTGATGGAGTCTGGATTTTTTTCTTATATTTTTCCTTATTACTCGGCTTTGCAGTGCAGCAAACTAATTGTGCTCTTGCTTTGACTTGGAAAAATAACAACTAGTCAACAGATTCCTTTCTGCACTGATGAGTGTGAAGTGATGCGTATGGCAAAAAAACAATTTGGACCATTAACAATCACTAGTGAGATACTGGTGTTACACCAGCTGGATCAATTAAGCCATCGGATCAGTCCACAGTAGATGTCAAAAGGGCAAAATGAGTGTTAAGAATTATTAAAGAGGGACGGACAACAGTCAACACTCTCATACTGTTCCATAGACTTGTGTGCCCACACCTTGAGTACTGTGTGCAGTGTTGGTTCTCCCCATCTGAAAATTTAGAGAAGAGCAACAACGGTAATCAAGATACAGAACAGCTCCTGTAAAAGGAAAAGTTAAGCTGCTATTCTTCAGACTGGCAAGAGATGACTGGGGGTAATATAAAAGAGGTTTACAAAACAATGAGTACACAGAAGCATATTGGGTAGGGACTGCAGAGCATCAAATAAGCTAGCAATTGGCAAGCTGAAAGATATACAAAAAAGTACAAATACATACAATATCTAGCTAGGTTGCAGATATACTCACCACTGAATATTGCACAGGCTAGAATTTCACAAGGATTCAGCAGG
>NW_010138314.1:13919-29551 GCF_000699245.1 Pterocles gutturalis
GTTCACAGATAACTAATGACAGTAACCAAACACACAGAAACTACACCTGGTTCAGGGTGTCCTTGAGCAGGAGGACTGGGAGAGTACTTGTGTTTGTATCGGGAAGGAAGCATCATATGCAATTGCTTTGTTTATATACTCTTCCCTAGCACCTGCTTTTGACATTATAAGGTCAAGATAATGATTAAACGGCTCTCTGGTCTCACACCATGGCTACTATTACCACGTTTAAAGTGGTATAGACCCAGTAGCTCATTCACACAAAAAAGGTGTAACACTTTAATTTCTTTTTTTTTTTTTTTTTAAGAGCTAAAGTACAAGTACGAATTAATTATTTCCCACTATACAACCTTGATGTTGGTAAGTACAAGCCTATTAAGTCAATACAATTCTTCTGGGGAAAGGGATTCGCTTTAATTCCAATCAAATGAGGTCCTTACTGTGCAATTTCAATTATGTCTAAATTTATCACCCCAGAAAGAGAATGGCCATGAATCACTGTGCAGGAATGGTATAATTTAGTCAGCTGGTTCAGCTGCCTCAGTACTTTGGTATTTAAGGATTTTCATTATTTCATTTTCTTAAAAAACTAAAACATTTTAAAGGATTTGTTTCATACTTTTATTGTTCTCTAAAACAGATTAGCAGCAGCAGAAATAATTTAAAGAGCTGATTTATGAGGGTACTATTACAGCAAGCAAACACAGCAGAAGAAAAAGAGTTACTGCAGCTCAAATGTAATCCTTAGGGAATGTTTCTATTTGTATTCAGACATGGCTAGGTGGAATGTCGCCATACATCCAAGAGGGTAAGCCGATTTCTTAGTGCTCTAAGTATTTATTTTAAAATTACTTGTTAGAGCCACATTTTCTGTTTGGGCAAATAAATCAAAAGCATAATAATCTCTTCGTGAAGTGATGTCAAGAGTTCTTGGCATGGAGTCTGTCCAACATTTAACTGTAAGAAGTGACTATTTTAACTAACCTACACAACAGAGGTGCAATGAGCCATTCAAACCACCAATTTACTGCTGCTGAACTGAGCTGCTTTCATATCCACACACTGGTGATTCCACAGTTTTGGATCTTCCTGTACAATGAATCTCCAAGTAATATTAACATATTCACCTAAGAACTCTATAGCATAGAACAAACTATGTAAGGAGTGCCTGAGACTATTTTACTTATTGTAAAATGTTGACAAGCAAAAGTTTTATCTATTGGCAGAGACTTCTTGAGATTTCCACACAGATTTAAAAACTTCCTTTTTACATAGCATTCAGCATGCCTAACTGATTCTGGGTCACATTTGGATGGCCTTGGGATCAGTTCAAGAGCTGATCAATTCTAAAATTTGCAAGAGCATTCTTGGCACCTCCAGTAAATCTTGGGAAAACTAGAAGCTTAAAAAAAACCCCCAAAACCCCCAAAAAGTAATAAAGGAGGGACAAGGGAATCTTATCCTCCATGCAATAGGTCCACAGCTTCAAGCTTACACATCTGTTTGGAGGTTGAAGAACCTGCCAGTAAGTAATTATCAACACATCCCAGCATAAAAACTAGCTCTCATTTCTCATCTTCCCAGCACAACTCAATATGCTGAAGATAAAGGGTGCACATGCCTGAAAATTTGTCCATTTTTCAAGACATAACAGTCACCTACTAAAACAAACTTACAAACACTTCCCCTCCTCCAGCCTCCTCCGACATTGTGAGGCAGGGTCTGTATTGACCACAACAGCAGGAAAAGGTGGTAGCAGTAGAACCCAAACATGCCCTGAATGGGAATGGAGTAAATACATAAAGCTCCAGGAGAGAGATGGGGATACAGCAGCAATAAGAGAATTGATGAAATGAGATCAAGGGTTCACATGGAGCTTCTAATGAGAGGGTGGAGGAAAAAAAAACAGGAAAAGCAAAACCTCAAACAAGAAGACAAAGGTGATAGCTTGCTATGGTAACCACCAAAACCACTGCTTGTATTGAAAACGTATCACAAAATGTAATTAGAGACAGTAATTAAACTGAGATGTTACATGCCCATGCTTTTTGATGCCTTCCTCACAATGTTCTTTTCCCTGTTTAAAGGTTTTGTATAGGGAGAAAGTAAGGAATTTAGTTGCTTGTTTAGGATTTCCTGATAGATGTTAGGAAGCGCAACTTTTTGGCTATCACAGCTTGGCACAGGGATTATACTGCTCAGATAAGATGACAACATTTGAAAAAAAAAAAACCACCTTAGTCTGAATAAAAATATATAGTTTAATTAGCTTTCTGTTGGTTACATTTAAATCACATTTAATGTTAAATTAAACTGCATTAAAAATCTGTACAAAGTATGATGTAATGATACATAGCTTTTACATATTCATTATAATATACAAAAACATTAAAGTCACACAGAATTCAAGCAAACATCACAAAGAAGAAAAAAAAATTACAACCATACACATATAAGGCTGTGCATTGAGTGGGTATCTATAAGTCTAACGAGCAATAGCAATTCATATGACCAAAGTGAAATGAAATTCACACAGCCCACACACAATTACCATAGTATTTTAGACCCTTTCCAGGAAAATTATTCCCAAAGCCAAGCTACAAGTGACAATACAGTATCACAATGCAGGACTAAAAATGCTTTATTCACACCAGAATTCCCTAGATTTTTCATTTTGTATTTGGCAGTTACTCAGTACTTGGATTTTAAAAGCCTTAAAATCTTAAAACTTGTCTCACAAAACAATTATTTCTATTCAAGTACGAGACTCAACCTGACAGTTCTAAAAACAGTTTCAACATTCTAGAAATTCAAGGGGAGTTTCAGAAAGTTTCTTATAAAAAAAGTAAAAAGCATTCAAGACAACTTTAAAAGAACATTTGAATGGTAAGATAATATGGAACTTCTTCAAAACCTATTTTTTGTTATTAACCAACAACTAAATATCACAGAAGCATGTCTACTAATAAAAGCAGAGTTGACAAGTAGAAGTCCGATTTGCAAATACTCCTAGTTGACACCTTTAGCCATTACAAGGATAGGATCTTTACAAAGAGGCAGTGTTCAATATCTGTGTGCCAAGGTTAAAATCCTTTTGACCTCCCAAGAGGCATCAAAAAAACAGTCCAGGCCTGTACCGGTACATTTAAAATAAAGCAAGACGATACATCACAATTGCAGCACCATGAACTCTGGAACATCTGAAATAATTTCAGAGCATCTGATCCTCAGCTTCCAGCACAAGGAGCCAAAAAGCACCACTGTGTAACAGAGGCAGAAGACAAACTGAAACAACCAGTAGCCAGTGTAAAGCAGCAAACAAACAAGCAGATGTAGAAATCTCAGAAGCCACGCATGACTATGCTGTCTACCAAACAACAACTGCAGCTATTGACCCACCGTTTCGAGCTTTCGAGTGAACAGATGAAAAAAGAAATTGTTACTTTGATACCCATTGAAAAAAGAAAAGTTATATTGTCATGTGGCTAGGACTACCAACATTCACAGACTGTTGTGAAAGTCTTCACTTACTCCTTCATTTTTGTATATACGTACACCATAATCTTGAGAGACTACTTCACATATTAAAGACCAAATCTTTATCTAGGCGTGAAAAAAGCCACGAGGTACTTTATATACTTTCAGACAGACTTACAGGTTGTCTGAATAGATTTTACGAAACAATTTAGAGTTTGGCTGCTTCTCTGTGAGAAAGTAAGCTGTCTCCACCCATCACTGCAGTATAAACGCACACACAAACCAATAAAAATAGTTCATCACTGAAAAGCAGTGAATATTTGAAAACAATCACAACAATTTGACAATCTCATCGGATTGACAGTAAAATCTGTCTTGCCCTGAAGTAGCTTTAAAACAGACTTTGAACTAGCGTGAAGCAAATAGTCACAACTACAAATGAAGTCTTATATCCCCATCTTTATTCCAGATAAAAACTACACACTAACAGAGGCTACAACCTGAACAGTGTGAAAGAAAAATGCAACTTCTGCATTAGTGTCAAAGCTAAGAATGGCACTGCTGTGGCTGAGATTCCATCCTAAGCTCAAAAAAGCCATCATAATTAAAATAAAAACTCAGTAACAGAGTATCAACTACAATTAGCTAATATCTCAATTTCTTTCACAACGCCAATAGCTGCCCCTTTTCCAGATGAAGTTAAAAAGCCACAAAAAGTTAACAATGGAAGAGAAGCTTGTGGATGACGAAACTTAAATGAATCTCTTAAGGAAAAAAAAAATATTCTGCTTGTACATTGTCTGCCTCCTCCCCAAAAGAAAAACAACTGACTTTGTAAGAAACTCTTATCCTCAATTTACATTTTCAATAGAAGTTGTCACACTTTCTTATAACATTCTACAGATAACATATGAATGTCACTGGGTTACTAACTTGATTTGTAATTAATTTTTGAATTAATCCTCCTTACACTGACTTACCATTAGGACAAGAGAGAAATGAGTGCATCCAGAAATTTGCTCCGGTCTTCTGTTTTCAATTCAATTACTAAGATATGAAAAATTTTATTACAAGATGCATATAACTGAAAGACATACTGATTATCACACTTGAAGAATATTAATTCCAAGTATGCTTATTTATATTCTTAATGAACTTTAAAAAGGAAAGATAAACTCGTTATTTGGACAAAATGCAAAGCACATTGTTTATTTTACTCTCAAATTTCAGCAAACTCCAATTTCTAGGTGCTCACTGAAAGGTATAGCTGCCACTTTTTAAATTGAGGAATGTTTCTTTGTATGTTCAACATTCATACATAAGTACGTGTTATTAAAACCTGTCTCTTTTGCCTATCTCTGTATGTGCTTACAAATCTCATTGCATCAGAATCTCCTTTTTCAAACAGACAATGAAGAACGCACCTCATAACATCACCATCAGACTTGGTTTGGCTGCTAAATATAAAGAAATCTCACAGATAACCTCGTAGAGTTTTAACTGAGGTACATATATGAAAATCATCACTCCATGCAAAATGTAGATTGCCTCAAAAAGACATGCAAGCCTCTACTTAGTAGTTTACCATTTATGCACAAGATAGCACTTAGAAAAAGATTGATAAATAAGGTAGTTTGTTTTTGTATTAGACACAGGAACAGGGTATCAGATAGACACCCTTGATGTTTGCATCTAAGACATACACAAATGAGTGTCTTGTCTACAGCCATTGTGCTTTATGGCGGCCGTGTGAACACTGACCCCTGAAGGACTATCTGGTGAATGGAACAAGTGACAGCATTACTCACTTGACATGTCAAAATGGTTGTGCAAAGTCCTAGAATTGGTACTGTCTGCAGCTTTCTCAAAAGCTCTTCCAAAAAAGCTAGAAGATGAACAGAAATACAAATGAACATTGCAGAAAAGGCTATCTTTACGAAGGTAGAAATATGGAACTTTTTCCTTGCTGAGAGTTTAAAACGTCTTCCAGATATTTTTCATGTGCCACTTATTCAACATACACCTCACTTATTCAAGTGCAAAAATCTGAACGTTGCAGGCTTTAAGAAATCAAGTCATGGGTCATATAGTGAAGTATTTCCCTATTTTTGATAAAGCAATAGTTAAGAAGAAGAAAAAAAAACCAAACTTTCAGGGAAGTTGGGGAACACTTGTATTGTCTCCAAGTATCTTGTGCATATCCTATGCAAAATGCATGTTTTTAAGAAGGATACAATTCAAGTCAACCCATTCAGTGTTAAATAGATACAGGAAAGATATATTTGCTTCAGAGACAGGAAAAGTCTATAGATAACCTTTAGAAAGAACTTTTAAACAATATGCTTACTTTTTTTTGTCAGAGCTTTCTGTCTCTGGAGGAATCCCCACCATGATCACAGTTCCCTGTTCAACAACCATCGGTGCAGCCATTACCAGTGGCAGCAATTTACAGCGCTTGTTCTTTGTCTGGAAGTCAGAAAGCCTCTTTGTTAGACAAAACTCAGGAAACAATTTAGTTTCAGCTCTCTGTGTGAGCTAGTATTACAAATACTCATCTAAGGATACATCTATAATGCAGTACCACAGAAGGTGTTTTCTTTACATAATCTCGTAATGCCCTTCTTTCTTACAGTAAAAGTCACTTTAAGGACCAAGAGAAATTTCAGTTCTTCGATCTTGCATTCTATTTTAACACCGAAGTGATACAGACAGACAAGACAGTATTTACAATAAAGAAAAAATTCTTTTTTTAAAAAAAGGAAGAACTACAGTTATGGATATCTAAAAACTTAGACTGGGCTTAATTTTTTGCAATAATCATCTTATACTGAAATACAACAAATGAAACATTGGAAACAGTCTTCACTAGAAAATATTTTCCCCTGTCATATTGTTTTACAGCAGTAAGCTGTAACTTTAACAAATTCTGTAATTCAATTAAATCCAAAAGTAATTCTGAAGATTTTAATATTTTTAGACAATTAAGTATATGAAACAGAATTTGGTTAAAATGTTCTATTCTTAAGATAAATGTTTCACAGCAAGTTTTAAAAATGCTGTCCTGCTCCTGGCAGCGGACTGGTTATTCACGGTGTTTAACTTTCAAAATGAGGACAGACAGACGCAATCTGACAAGGATGGACCATCATAAATTTAATTTACAAATTAGGAAGTGCTCACTGCGAAGACAGTTCTCAATCTTAAAACGTAATTTTTATCTGAATTGTGCTCAAAAGATAAATGCAATTTAATTTCAGTTACATTAGTTGTAAAGACCAGAGGATTTTATTCAGACAGACACAGAAATCTTTAGATAACAATTACCAGTCCTGCAATATTGCTTTTTTTGGTGTCACATTAACATTTCAAAGTACATATTTAGTGATATGCTCCCTCAAAACTTACAAAATTACACAAAGATTTTAGATTTTAAGTATTTCAGTGATGAAAACTCCTTCTAAACTGTCTCCCAGGCAGTTATCTTTCCCAGAGGAGCATTCACAGATATGCTAAAATTATCCAACCAATTAGCACATAATGCTTTTAGTAATCAACTGCAAGTATCCAACAGAACAATAACTACTACACAGGCCAGAAGTTAGTTAGTCGAAAGCTTTTCGTGTACTTACAGAACAAACAAACGATTTCAGTAAGTATTTACTGAGTAGGCACAGAGACACTGGTTTGGAAAACAGTTTCACATCTGGTGTGCCCTAGGAAAAGAAGAATTATTTCAATGACAAGCCAAGATGATTCTTCCACTTATTTAATTTTAATATCTACTGACAGGTCTAAAGGTTTTGTGTGGCTCAAAGAACACTGACAAGAACCATTACAATATAGGAGTTTAATCTCACCCACTTGACATGGAAACAAAGCCCTCTCCCCTGTGAGAGGACGGATTCTTCCTTTTGGAATTTCAGAGTAGATGTCAATATAGGCCCATCAGAGGGCACAGTATAGACAAATAGGTTATTGCTGATGGAGCCATTCTTATTGAGTCAAGCAGTTACAAAAACAGTGTTATTCAACGATGAGACAGCCAAATAATACAGCCAAAAACTAGAATTCTGACCTCCATGAGAGAGCAATAGAGAAAAGGCCCTTGAGAAATTACAAGGTTGGTGCAAATACAGCTGGCTACTGTCTGCTGAATGGCACGTAACTGTTTTTTGGCAAGGTCCAGTCCATGGTGCAGTTTGTCCAGGTTACCCCTGCAACAGAACAAATAAAAATAAACACTTGCATACAAAAATAAAGCTTTTCACACAAAAGCGAGACGTCTTTAAACACTACTCACACAGATATTTTGATTTTTCTCCAACAACTTACAAAGCACCAAGGCATCTTTTAGATACATAACCCACGTGCCCTAAATAAAATAGTTAAAGAATGAAGGGACATATTTTTGGTACCTGGAGAGACTGTCCAAAGCTTTAATGAAATTAGTTGTTTCAGGCCCCTCTTTCTCTACATTCTCCATGAGAGAAGCTGTTGCATAAACTATATCACTTGCTGAGAACTTGTTCTTAAAGCCAAAATGAATGCTGAAGGTTTGAACTCTTAAATCCTTCATTCTGCAAATTGAGATAAAACCAGTAAAGATTATTATCAACATTATTATCAGCATTGACCAGCCATCTCCTCTGGTTGTTAATGTTAAGAACATGAAGACAAATCATACCCTAGCATTTGCAATGAGCTTAATACTACTTTGCCAATCTAAAACCCATATTTTTAAAACAAGATGTTACATCCCTTCGCACAAAAATGTTGGAACTTAATTGAAAAGTATTTTTTTTAAATACGCAATGCTTTATCTGAAAATTACCCAAATTTGTTTGCAGATTCTTCAATCATTTCCCGAAGATTTTCTTTCAAAGACATGTCCATGGAATTAAATTTCTGTTTCACTTGCTTCAAAGGCAAACTAGAAACAGAAGGAAAAAAATACATTGATAGGCATGCCAGATGAAACAAATATTTTTGCCTTCCTTTCATAAGACTTTCTTAATATTAGATAATTTAACAAGTTAAGTGTGACTAAGCTTGTTTGTGTTCTTTTTTCTTTAGTCGTTGAGGAGTGGATGTGAGAAAGCATAGGTTGCTGTCTAACCTACTATTCTATAAAGGCACACAGTTGAAGTAGTCCTTGTACAAGACAAATTGCATAACTCAACTCCAAGAGACTCTGTAACCTACTCGGAGCCCCACAATCATATCTAAAAACTAACAAGTTGCATTCTCACAATCTATATTCTCAATATTTTTTCCATAATTCACTGAAAAAATGCTCCTTTAATTGAGATACAAATTTTTATAGCTCACCCCATGTCAGCCAAGAACTCCTGGAGCCTCTTCTGCCCTTGTACAGACCAAAGCTTAAAGCTTGCAGAGGTATACGAAGTGTTACAGAGACTTTCATATAGAGACCAGTGCTGATAAAGGGCCAGGCGCAGACTGAACAGGAATTAGGGAAAATAACTATGAACACTTGTATCATTTGAAGTTACAAATATTAACAAAACTCTGTAACTAGTAGGTAGGTCTTCATTTTCCCTTATACCTCACATCTGTATACTCCATAATATAGCTAGGTGCTGAAGGTGCACGTAACACAAGATGAGCAATGCTGACTTGTAACTAATTCTGAAAGGTTGAGCTGAAATGAAGCTACATGAGATATTGAAAGAGGCATTCATGTTCAACAAACCATTCCAATTTCCATTTAATTCCATTCTCAGCATTAGAGAAGTTTGGGATTTTTTTTCCCCTAGATACAAACTCAGTTGGGGTACACTAGGTCAGTAAAGTTTGCTTTTTCCCAGATTCTATGGAAGGATACTCATATTCAAATGCTATTCGCACGCAATCAATTGACAGAGAATTTTCTTCATCCTCATTGCGGTGGTTATGGCGAGACACGTGACGCTGTAGGATTCCAATATCAGTCACATACTTCATTCTTAAACAACAAAAAAAATTGTCACTTCACATTCTTCCTGTGTATTTTTCTTCTTGATTATGAGAACACAAGAAATTCTTACTAAAGCTTACACACTGACCTGTCAGCAGCGTGAAAACTGCAGACACATCTTTTAAAAAACCCAACTTGTTAAATGATGTTTTTCAATATTCAGCCATACACCTAGTCAGTTAAAGCCAAAATAAAACCAATGCGGAGACAGGATGACCAATGAAATGAGTTACTTATTACATATATCTTCTTAAAGACAGTGTACTAGTAACAATAGAACACCAGTATTAGTACACATGTACTACTAGAATTCTGACAGTATCTAGAAAGAAATATGAAGCGGGGCAGGGGGAGGAAGGAGAAAATTTGAAAACTGTTAACTAAAATTGGAAAGGAAGTTGGAAGATACAGAACTTTTTTCCTTCAATAAAACTGTATCAAGGTCATATTTACATAAACTACTACTAAACAACTTTTCTTCCTGGATCAGAAGTGATTGCTTTATAATTTTCTGAAAAATGGAGTTAAAAATGCCTTCCTATTATTTAAAATTTTAAAATTCTAAACAGTAGAAACGGAAAATACAATTCTTTCTGATGTATATTCCTGGTTGTGGAAGGCATCAGATCACATTATTTCATTAAGATATTTAATGTCACTGTTTATTAATCATCTTGTATTATATTAATTCACATATGTTTCCTGCTCTCTAGTAATTGCTATTAAGAGATAAATAAATTTTTAAAATAATAAAGATAAATTTAAAAATCCTTCTTACTGAGTGATTTTATCTTGGATCCATTGATCTGTTAGGCCAACAATAGCCCACCTAAAATTGGGGGGGGAAGGAAAAGGAAAAAAAAAAGTTAAAACAAAATATATTCCAGTACAGTATATTTTATTTAACCCTCTAAGTATGTAACAGAACAAGTCAGAAACACTGATCACCAACTGTACATAGAAGTCAATAACAAAGCTATATACTATTATTCCTTTAGCAGACATACACACACAGTACCATCCTCCCTTTTTCCATGCAAAATCTGTTGGTTGCTTGTAATTAATTTACACAGACATGTTCTCCAATTGAAGACATATATTGACTCGGGAAATAAACTGGAACCTCAAACTGAAATCAAATAGTTTTGGGAAATCTTGTCTCTTTACTATCACATCAAGCTGCTAGCCTCTATGAAAAATGATAATAGAAACATACCACAACATGTCATTTAAGTCTTTAGACATTATCCACGCCAGATCAAACATCACCATCGCAGACTATACGAGGAAAAAGCAAAAAGAGAGGATAAATGAACAGAAAACTCTCACTAAATTAAAAAAAAAACAAAAACAGTTAAATTTGCCAAGTACTAGCATGTTACTGAAGATCTACAAATCACAGTTGGGTTTGACAATCACCAGTTTCTTACTAAGACACTAAGTAGAAAGAAAATATTTTATACAGCTCTGCAAACCTGCATTATATATAAAGCAGCACTTAACAAAATATAAAAATAATAAAAGAGCCCAAATGACAGGAGGAACAGACACTTTGAGATCTCTGAAAGGCAAACAAGCTCCCTACATCTATAACAATAAGACATAACAAAAACCAACAAGATATAACCATATTATTATAACGTGTAGTAGTATTAGATAATTACAACGTTGGATATTATTTCCATTGGAACTTTGTGTTTTTATGGTAAGCGAGTTTATACTTACTGAGGTCCCATGGTACTCATATTGCTCATAATCAAAAAGAATTTCTCGTCTAAAAAGGGAAAAAAAGCCACAACAGATTTAACTAATTGGTGAACTGGTCATTGGATCCAATTCAAAATATAAGCCTGGAATTGTGAAATAATATTTAAATTTCATATTAGCAATTACAAAAAAACTTGGGCTAGAATTTTTTTTCTGAAATGCAACTAGATTTTAGAAGAAATGTAGAAACCACACTGAAATGTATTCAAAAAGTAAAAAGGAAAAATTAAATAATTGATTCCTCAAATCCCATTTTCCTATCTGATTTGTTCCTGCTCATTCCTATTGACAATAATGGGATTGTAAAGAAAGAAAACAGAAGTGCAAATTTCACCCCAAGATGGACAAGAATACTACAGCTACTTAAAAGTGAAGCACCGCCCCTATTGCTACTCAGATTTACAAATTACTATTTACAACTATCCTCCATTTAAAAGTTTTACTTTTATATAGTAAATATCTGTCTCTACTTTCTGAATAAAGTTAAGACTAAAACATCTTGCAAATCAAGCAAAATGGTATCATGGTTTTGTATTGTCAACAGCATTTTAATGAAAGAATAAAAGAAAAAGATATGCATGCAACATAAAAAACCAAACAATTAAACACACCTGCGTGCCTCCCACTCTCGCCTTTGTCGCCTTTTCATTGTTCTCTCTATTACATCCTGTAAATTAATTTAGATGTTAAAAAGCTAGAAGACAATACTCTACTAGATTAGCACCTATACAAATACCTTAATGACTAAGCCTTCATTAAGAAGACTTTAAAAAAGAATTATTCTCATTAACACCTAAAGGGAAAAGTATTATTATCAAATATTTTCCAGGGCACACACTTTTATGAAGTCATGGCATCTTTCTATGCTAGTATTTATTTAGCTCACCTTCACAAATAAGAGTACACAGTATTTTCAATGGTACCAACATTGTATCCTACCACTTTATATAATAAAAATGATATTAATGAAAAATAATTAATGAAGATCAGAGAAAAAGCCACTGTACATTTCAGCTCCATAAATACCATCATCAGCTTGAAAATGAAAAGAAATCAAAAATATATTTGTGAAATATTTAACAGATTAAAAAACAGTTTTTGTGTATGCTATGTATAGATTTTTCTTTGGATTTCTGATAACTTTTCCTGAGCTAGCACACTTTGTACATTAGTAGAAAAAAATGTACAATATTAATAGAAAAATAAAATGAAATATATATTAAATTTGAGAATGTCTTAACGTTTAATTGTCTCTTGATATTGCTAGCCTCATGCCTTTGGTTCCTTGTATGATATAAATAGAAAATGTGCTACAAATAATATACACCAATTTTTTTTTTTGGTGTCTTTACCATAATATACTTTTGTTAGTTTACTGGTACAAGGACAGACAAAATGTATTGTTAAATTTTTTGGGAGCTTCAATCCTCTCAAACATTTAAAGATATCCAAACAGTTTGTATCTAAGTAAGTTGTTTTGCTAGACCTTTCAGCACACAATCAGAGACAGATCTCTTCAGCTCACTGGTTACACAGAAGACACCATTATGCATAATCAAGTTCAAAACATGTTTTGATAACCAAAAAATATTTCTGTGCAGCTCAGATAAACAAACATTTTGTGTATGTGAAACTCTAGTGGTCATAGTAGATTATTTATAAATCTTGCACTTGAATTTGTCATCTAATGGAACATAATCTTTAAACTCAATTGTAATTATTGTGATGATGAAAAGTATATATAACAACTGTTTTATTCTCCTTCTTTTTACAACCAAGCAGCAGAAACACACCTCTTCAAAACGTCTACGTTTCTCTGAAGGTTCTGACCCATCGCTTTCATTCTCTGAGTCCTCTTCTTCATCCTCATCATCTCTGAAGATATCATCATAAGCAGGAACATTGAGCTCATCATCTTGTTTAACTAATAGCTTAATCTAGCAAGAAAAAAAATGTGTTTTAAATAAAGTACCTTATTTAATTATTAAAATTTATTTCAAATACTTTAGATCCTTAGTAAGAGAAACTAAAAATTCATTTTGGCTGTGATCAGTTCCTGGCATAATGAAAATATTGCTTTTTAACACAAAGACCATACTTACTCGTACACATGAAGAGTAGATGTATTCTTTGTTACAGCATTACTAAGAGTTATTTTTTATGCCTGTTAAAGGCATGTTATCAAATAATTTGTGCTTAATACCCAAATTCTAGGTGTTGCTAGACTCTTAGAGATAATAAACGTTACATTCTGGAGGATGTTTATCCTTTGATTTGTAGTAGCTTGATTTATAGCAACAGGATTAACAGGTGCTTACTACTGACAGCTACCACACTGTTAACTGTATTTTATTACTGAAAATATTTTTTTTCTGATTGTGTATATTGCTGCTGCAAGTATCCATTGATACTGCTTTCTGATCTACTAGCTAACTCTGTAAGCAGTTTTGCAAAACACAGAAAAGGACGACACCACCCACCACCACACTGTGTGAAGATTTTTATTATGCATCTTTAAGGAAAGCTCAGTTTACCTGTGTGTCATTGTAAACATTCACTACATTGATAGGTCTGTGGCTGTCACATACGAAAAAAAAGGTGTCTTCTTCAGGCTGCAAGATCTCCAGAAGGTCAACATTGGCACCACAATTAATAAGAATAAAATATTTGAACTGCAAACAAAATTAAAAAGGAGTGGTTTTTACTGCAATTTGCAGGTACATGGAAGACTGAAAACACCTTTACAAAACCTCCAAAGCACTCATCATTGCCAAAACTTGTATTTACTTCCTGATATTTAATGCCTCAGAGAAGGAAAAAAATTTCTAACACAAAACACCAAATTCAGGGATGTTGGACATCCAATACCACCAACTTTTTTACGTCAAAACAGATGCAAACTTTATTTTAATCTATCAAAATTATAGCATATTAGTTTGAGCTGATGTAAAAAAACTCAACAAGTTTGTTACTCGTATGTTAAAATTTAGCCCCTGTTTTGAGGTAATCAATAATAATAATTAGCTTAAGAGATAACATTTTAAGTTGGGAAAAAGAAAGAAGTGCACATCCATGTAAGATGAGCTGCAACTTTAAAAATTTCCGGTATTTTTTTACCTGATCTTTATGCTCGAGAAAGGCAGTTTCAAGTTCCTGCCATCCAGATACTGGGACAAGTGTATATTGCACATGATCACATTGAAACAAAGCCTGAAATGGAGCAAACAGCAGTTAGCTAAGGTGAGGGAAACAATCTCTTCTACAATGTTACACTATGCTATAATTATATTTCATACAAATCCTCATCTTGAAGACATCCCAAATGACAAATCTACGTGAACTTTGGGAGTATGACTTAACCAGTCTTCAGTGTCATAACTCATGGCAAAAATAAATTACAAAAGCAGATTAAACCGTCACCCTTTTCCCAGTTCAGACTCATTAAGAGGATCCCAGGACATTATTTCTCTTACTGTTACCCTGCAGTGACAACAAACAAAGACTTACTTGGAGTATTTTACAAGCACATAACGCGTCAACATCTGAAGCAACTAGAAGAAGAACACGCTGCAAATAATATAAGAACAGTATTAATATATTAACATAGGCATCAACTCTGATGTGCTGGTATATGAAATACATAAATCACTGTGAGACCAGAAAGTGAGAAATTTAGGGAGAGATCATCACAAGCATAAACCAGGATTGTTTCTGAATGGACACCGCAAACAAAACTCACTGATTGGGAGCTCAGTAAATATGAACAATAAACTCCACATCCCCAAAATATGTCAGCTGCTCTGAGGAAATGTAATTATCCAGACTCCTATGAGCAGCACATAGTTGTGAAGGTTCAAAGCTAGTCAGCTCTACAACTATTTTCATCATCTCTCGACATGCCTACGTTTTCAGCATGAGGTCGGAGACAGTTTTGATTAAAGAAAATATGTAGCAAAAATTACAGCAAGGCAGCTCCTGAAATATCATTGATTCAGGTGAAACAATTTATCTGGTGGTTTTTAGTTTGGTTGGGGGGGTTGGGTGTCGAGATTTCGCTTATAGCTGGAGAAGTTGAGGAAAATATTTTCATTTGCACAATCCAGAATATCGTTCACAGGCAGAAATACTAAAAGCCTGTCCAGCAAAAGCTTCAGAACACAGATCCACCCTAAACAAAGGAAGCAAATCCTGAGTGAAAAATGAAAGCAGTCAGCCAGCCTTGCTGTAAGAAACGCTGCAAGAGAAACCTCAGAGAAGGGAAAACACAAGATCCAATATCTGGGCAAACACCACCGAAACGGTTACAATGATATACCCAGGAAATGTCTTGGTTGAAGAAAAGATCCGTAAGAGCACCCAGAGCACTCCCGAGAAAGAGGGGAACCGCAAGGAAAGCCGCTGGCGAGGCCTC